>NW_026114117.1:0-46028 GCF_018139145.2 Gymnogyps californianus | reverse complement strand
GATGAACGGACGCTGCGGTGGCCAGGACGTCGCTTGGTGGGTGGAGATGCCTGCGCGGCCCTTGCAGGCTGACCCTCTGGGCTTCTGGAGGGGTGCCCTTCATCCACCTCCGGTGCATCTGGGGCTCTCCGTTTGAGGCTCACTCTCCTCTTGCACTTTTCCAGCAGGTGGGGATGCTGTCGGTTAAAGCTGGGGTTATAGTAGTAGAGGATCTGAAAAAAGCAAAGGAGAAGTTAGTTGACACCATCCGAAGACTGGAAAACCCCAGTACAGCAAGACCCTTGGTACAGCAAGCCCGTAGCAAAGATTTGAAAGAAATCAGATTACACTGAGTCTGTCTTTCCATGTAATGGGTTCAAACTCTGGATATAACCGAACTGTATTTTATCTGTGTTTCTACTAGTCAGAAAGACTAACTCCAACCTTCCTGAAAACGACCCGAGAAGGAAATGAAAACCAAGCCGCTCGCTACCATCCCCATCTCTATTGCAAGGCCGTATTTGATGGGAAGGTCCGTCTCTCCCCCAAGCCTCCTGTGAGTGTTAGTTGATGGGCAGAGCAAGTGCTGTACCTGGCTGTGAGCAGAAGCTGCTGCTTCTTCTGCCAGGAATTCGGGCAGGGAGGCAGATCTTTCGAAATCCCGATGCATTTTGGCGAATCCATAGAGGTTCAGCTGCCGAAGGAAGCTCTTCATGCTCTGCGTGGCAAAAACCCGCAGAGGTCCTGCCCTGCCCAGCACCTCCTCCTTGAAGAGCTCTTCATGGATGGCCATGCATTTTCCACCCTCACTCCACCAAATGGACCTAAACTGGTCGCTTTTCCACCATTTTCCAAAGCTTCTGTGGAAAGCAGAGGGAAGAAAATTCATTTGGCTTTGCCTGCGCGCTCGTTGGAAACCGCAGGGACTCGTTTGGTGTTGTGTCCGTCCCTGCCATGTTGGACATCTCGCTCCTCCTTTATTGCTCGTCCGGCAGCGTCCCAGGGTGCTCTTTCCCCCTGTCCTGGAGGGCCAGGAGAGCCCCCAGCTCATCCGGAGCAGCAAGGGATGTTGTTTCTGGGGGAGACGGCTCCCTTTTAATCGCTGTTGTCCCAGCTGGACCGAAGTTCCCTCGCTGGCCATTCGCCCTGGACAGCCAGGCCTTGTCCTGCCAGTCAGCAAGCAAAGGCCAACTGGCACCGGCTGGCTGCGGGCACCAACGGGACGTTCTGACACGCCACTGTGATGCCTGTGCCGCATAGCGGTGACATCACAGTGTGCCGTCAGGGTGATGTTTGGAAATGGTGCCCTGGCAGAAGGGAGCGGCCAGAGGAGAAGTTGCTGAAGAGCACGTGTTGCTTTTCACTCCCCGAGCCACCGACGGTGGGACTCCAGAGCCCAGAAGTCCATAAAGCTGTGTGTTGAACGGCTGTAGGCAATGCGAGGACCGTGCTGTGTCCGGCTGCATCCAGCAGTGGGTCCGCAGGGAGGAGCGGGGATGGCTGCCGAGTTCAGCATCCAGTGCCCTGTTTGGGCAAATAAGGGCAGCCTGTCACTTACAAACTGTCCTTACGTTGCCTAGTTTTTCATTTCAACAACTATTTTTTGTCTAGGCAGCTTAAGCCACACGTTCTCTCCAAAAAGAATGTATCCTAAGTACTTGCTATGGTTAACTGTCCCAAAGAGAGAACCTGAACTGCTGATTGCTCTGAAATTAGAATATTTTACAGTCATCTAGAATGAAGCTGCTAAGAGCAAGAAGCCTTGAAATGCTTCGGTATGACGAGGACATAAAGTAGTTTAGCTGAACGGCAAGGTACAGATTAAGTCTTGCATAAACCAGATGGCAGAAAGCCCTCCCAAACAATCCACAGGCTTTTCAGATACAAGTTGGAAATTTGAGGCCTGTTAATTAGCTAATAAGAAAAGTTCTCCTCTTGCCTCCAAGGACACCGGAATGTGTGAGCAGCTCAAGGTGCCGCCCAGAGCAACAGAGGTTTCGTTGGCTTTGAATAAAGCATACCCCCATACATGCCACTAGCATCAAGGATGTGCACAAGGCTTCACTGCTTTCCTGGTGATTCATACTTGAATAAAACGTGCAACGTCTTTTTCGCATGCAATGTCGAAGCTCGCTTCTGATTACTGTTTCCAAAGCGAAATACCAAGCCCTACGGAAATCATTTCCAGAAGCTTGAATGTAAGACCCTGTACCCAAACCCCAGCTCAGTCTGTCATCTTTTGCTCACTCAGAGCAGCGCTGACTTGAACACGAGATCTTCTAGCTACCAGTTACCTAAAATGACAGTGGCTTTTCCTTACAGTCTCTTTGTATTTGGGTTTTGTGTTTGAAAATCACCCACTTCCTACCTTTTCTCTTGCTCAGGTATTGCTAGGAAAGATCTGGAGAGACCTAAAAAGAGATGTAAAGAAAGATCTAGAATGGTCTTCAGGGGCCACAGACTCTGCTGTTGCCCTGGATTTGACAGACCTTGTGTCAGAGCACTAGCAGGGCGATCAGACGTCATTCCTCTGAGTCAACAGATTGCCATTTCAGAAGTTACTTGAACAAAAATGGAAACCCTGACGCACAGTTTGCGGGCCCTCAGCAAGTGTTTGATAATCCAGCCCAAACAGCAGGCCCTGCTTCAGGTTATATAAACAATAATGCCTCTGCCTTTGGAAGCTTGTCCTACTTTGTTCCCTAAGTTTTTAAATCTGCCAGCAATGGGGCTGGGCACCAGCAGAGGACTTTTGCCACAGAAATGCAGGTGCAGGAGCAGCTCCTTTCTTGCGAGTGTTTCAAGTCTTACGCAGGCAGCGCTGGTATGCAGGTTGCAAGGGCTTCCACGTTTTCTGTCAGGGAAACGCGTGGTTTGTGCTTTTCGCTGCAGTCAGGACCGTCAGAGGCAGAACACCCGTGCTATTTGCAGCATCTCTGCTGCTCTGATTCGGCAGTAACTCCTCTCCTAGTTATTTTCCACCCTGGGATTTTAAAAACAGGCTAATCCGTGTCCTGTGCTGGCATTAGGAAGTCAGCGGGAGTGTTATCAACAGCCCAGGGAGGGTCAGAGTAAGGCCTTGTGGACTGACGAGAGTGAAGCCGTTTGCTTGTGCTGTGTAAAACACCTTGCCAACTCATTTGCCTCCATGACACGTTAAGCATAAAACCATCAGTGCTCCAAACACTGCTCTAATCTGCTGATGCAGACTTCAAGCAAACACCAAATATTGTAGCAAAACCTTTTGCGTGAACTGTCCTCTATTTAATTGTAACTCTTCTCAGGAGGCAAAATTTGATGTGACAGATGACTGGTCATAATTCCCAATTAAGACATAGAGAGCTGTCACCCTCTGTGCTGTCGGGCAGAGTTCGGGGTTCGTTGCAGCAAAACCAATCCAAGCTGGAGTTGAAGGGGGACACGCACACCAAACTTGGAGACCGAACCTGCCCTCAGCACAAAGCATATATTCTTTACTACCTTATTTGTTTCAATACGCACCAACGGATACCTGCACACAGCAGATACCAGCTGAGATCACAGGGAGTTCCATATTTGAGGCCTGGCTTTTCTCACCACAACAACAACTCGGTAAAGAGAGTAGGAGGACCCAGGGAAGTCGCAGCATCCAGCAACGCAGGTGCAGCGTTGTTGGAAGCCTGACTTTTGCCGGACTATATTCTATACAGTCACGGTGCACGATGCAGAACTACAGTGGCTGGCTGAACACAACTATCCTGCATACTCGGGGAGCGCGTGTTGTGCAAAGCATCAGCAGAACAGACACAGTGCCAGAGAGGCGGGTGTTTGCTTCCTTGTCTTCAAGGCAGCTGGGAAAAGGGTGGTCTGTCTTTAATCTCATTCTCCTTTTATAAAATCGTGGAGGTGGTCATCTGAAACCAGCCTGCTCTCCCTGACTGCATAAACCAGCTCTTGGGGCACAAGTGACTCTTTATAGTCACTGCCTGAGAACAGAAAAGCCTCCCTAAAACAAGCCACCCCTTTCTCCCTGCATCTCTGCCACCCTATCAAAACTAGTTAGATGGAGCAGATTTTCTGTCAGAAATCCATGCTGCATTTATTCACATTGAAAAATACCTAGGATGCTTTTTATTTCACGCACTAACACTCGTTCAGTTTGCTTTGACAACCTGCTTATAGAATGTGTTGAATCCCTGATGACATTGCAATGGAATGAACTAATTTGAAAAGCTGCAGTCTCCCCATCAGTTTATGAAACCAGGTGAGCCCAAGAAGAACCACACCAAAGTCTGCTAGCAGCTGCTCTTCAGGATGTTGGTCAGAAGGGTCATGAATGCAATGCAGTCCTGCATTTGCCCACTTCCCAAGGAATTTAACAAAGGACCCAACAGCTTAAACTTTCCAATGAAACTGAGGAACTTGACCACAACCTAGCTCAAATAGTTACAAAAATCTCATTGATTTACCCATCTTTAAGTTACTGTCATCCAGAAATAAAAATTACTGGCTCACACTGAAGTAGGAGAGAAGCAACCTGTGAAAGTAGCAGTTAATAGCATCAGTGTCCCCAGGCAGCTGAGGCCTGTCACAGCAGAGTTGTTCCGATAAGCCTGATCAGATGCTTTCTCTTGCCTGGCAGCTGAAGGCAAGCTGTATTTTTGGGGCCTTTTCTTCAGGCTCCGGGTAGAAATCCGAGCTGGACAGTAGATGTGGGAAGCCACAAAAGCACACGTAGGGCAACAGATTTTCCAAGGTCCGTAAGTGTGGAAATGTTTCCAATTTAGCTATTTTTGAGAAGGGCACAAGCATGTTCCAAAGGGATGACCGTGCTTGCTCAGTCTATCTGAGCACGAGCTGGGACCAAATACCCCAGGCAAAAGCTTTGTGAGTACTTACCTGGAACCCTTCTCTCCTGCTGAGTCCTCCTAAATGCAAATAAATTATCAGATTTTTTTTCCCGTGAATCTGTTCCTAGTTCCGCTCGCCTAATTCACTACACCTCCCTAACTTGGGCAAAAACTCAACAACCGGATCGACGGCTGGCTGCCCAGATCTTGAGCGAAACCCAAGAGTTCTAGCAATTCTTGCTATGAATACCCGTACTGGTTTATCAGCCATTTGATGTGTTTTGCTTTTAAAACACTTCGGTCTTCTGCAAACTTAGTATCCTGCAGTAGAGCTTTTCTGGGAGCGCAGCCGGCTGCACAATGCCAAAGCGTCTGGGACGAGAAGGGACGAGCCCGACCACAAGCAGGCAACGGGAGGAGCGTCACAGGGGCCGAGGGCTAAGGTTTGCCTTCCCACCTTGAAGAAAAGCTGCAGCGGAGGACAAACGTGGTTAAGCAGAAGACAAGAACCACCAAAAGAAAACACGAGAGCCCTGTCTGATCTGCAGCGAGGCTCTGTCCATCAGCCTGTGCCGGACTGCAGGCTGCCCTTGCGACTGGTACTCGGGACCTTGTCTTCTGCTGATGGAAGAGGCAAAGTTTCTGGCTGTTACTGAGCCACTTCTCAGTGGCTGGAAGGGAGAGACGGGTCACTTTAAACTCTTTTACCAACATTAAGCAGAGAGGAATCTTTGCAGCTGTGTGTGTCTGTTGTTCCTGATAAGCACCCTTTTCTCTAGAGGCTGTTGATCCCTGGCTGCTACCAGGCTGGCTGCGTTTGCACCTAGGTCTGCAAGATGGCTACAGCTGCTCCGCCTCCCCTGTTTCTTTCGGATATTTTTAAAAAAACTCGGCTCAGTTCAGAAAACCCCAAACCCCGAGCAGAAAGCGAAGGCGCGGCTGAAGTGCCGGGCGGGAGCGAGCAGGGGCGCTTGACCGAGGGAAGGGCGGCGGGGCCCGCACCGGCAGCCGCTTCACTGCCGGAGCAGCCGGTGCCCGCGCTGCCCCGCGGAGGGGCCGGGCCGCGGGCGGTGCGGGGGCTCCCGCAGCTGCGGCCGAGCAGAGGTGAGCCCGTTCCGCACCGAGTCCGCGCTCGCATCCCTCCCGGGGCTGCTGCTGGCACGGGCGGGCGGGCGGGCGGGAGGGAGCGGCGCTGCCCGGCGGGGCGGGGGCTGCCCGGGGCCGGTCTCCGCCGCTCCGCTCCGCTCCGCTCCGCTCCGCTCCGCCCCGCGCGGGGCGCGCACCCCCGCGGGCAGCTCCGCGGGGCGCCGCGGCAGGACCCGCCGCCGCCGCCTCCGCCCCGCCGAGCGGCTGCCGGCGGGCTCCCCGCGGCCGCGCACCGCCGGGCCGGGCCGGGCCGGGCCGGGCCGGGCCGTGCCGTCCTCCGCCGGAGCCGAGGCGCCGCCGCAGATGTGGGGCTGCTGCCGCCGCCGCCGTGGCTGCCCGCAGGGCCGGCACTGCCGAGGGTAGGAGCCCCGGCCGCCGGGGGCCTCCCCGCGGCCTCCCCGCCCGGAGCGGGGCTGCTCGGCTGCGGCTGGGCGCCCGCCGGGGCGCTTCGTCCCTTCCCCCCCGTGGCTGCAAAGCCGGGGTGCCCGCCGGGGAGGTTGCAAGCGGGCGGCGGGGGGGAGGCGCCGCCGGTGGGAGCCCGTGGCGGGGGATGGCGTGAGCCGCTGTGAGAGCCGGGCGGGGGAGCGGAGCGGAGCGGGACGGGGCGGGGAGCGGGGCCGCGGGGGCGCGGGGTGCGGAGCAGCCCCCTTTGGCATGGGGCTGGCCCCGGGGAGCAGGAGGCCCAGCCCTGCCGCCTTCCCTCTAAGGGGGGGTCCCGGTGTGGGGCCCCCGGCTCAGCCCCTCTGTGGGTGGATGGTGGGGTGCCACCAACTGCCTCCCTTACGCGTAAGGGGCCTGGTAGCAGGACTGGCACCGAGGGTCACCGTCATCAGGGAGGTGCCTGGGAGGTGCCGCAGGACCCCTGGGTCCCAGCAGGCGGGACCCCGGGCTCCGTGAGCCCCCGGTCCCGGTGCTGTGCTGGCCTAGCCTGCGGAGGAGGGCAGTGGTGGGGAGCCTTGTCCCCAAGGAGCTGGGACAGTCCCTCTTCCTCGTGCCTGGAGCAGAGACGGGCTCTTCCTGACCCCACGGCGGGCTCTTTGGGGAGCACCGTGTCAGGAGTGTGGGTGCTGTGTGGGGTCTGCGGGCACTAACAGGGCTCTGTCCCCACAGCCGGACCTGATCTCCACCATCGGAGAGAGCGCGGCACTGGGTGCAGCCGGGGCCATTTTCTGGGGCGACGCGGACTACACCAAAAACCGGGTACGTTTGGGGTCAGCGTGCTTCTGGGGAGGTAGAGGATGGGTGGGGGGTCACCTGCCCCCAGAGTGGGACCAGTGGCTCAGGGCTGGGGTGTCCTCTCCATCTGGGGTGCTTCTCTCCCTGGAGCAGCCCAACGTGCCCCTGATGCCCCCCTTCCCCCAGGACTCGTGCCAGATCATCATCAAGAACTACCTGGAGGGGGACCTGGGCCGCTACATCGTGAATGTCACGACGGCGGCACAGCTCTGCAGCACGGCGCTGGGCCAGGGCCGGGGCCGCTGCCTGCACCAGGACAGCACCGCCGATGTCTTCCTCCCCCTCAACTCCACCAGCTTCCAGCTGCGGTGCCGGGACGGGGACCACCCCCAGCGCCCCCTCTTCTGGGCCGAGGGCCAGCCGTCCTCTGCTGACACCCTCTTCCTACGGCTCCGCAATTGGGCCTCCGTGGACATCTACCAGCAGAAGTCGGAGGAGCTGGTGCGGCAGCAGCACCCGCAGTGGCCCCCCGAGCTGGTGAAGGAGACGGCCAAGCAGCAGTTTGAGCAGGGTGCCCGCAACTTCGTGGAGCAGACCCTGCGGCTGGGCGAGACCCTCCGTCCCAATGGCTACTGGGGTTTCTAGGGCTTCCCCAACTGCTACGACGACGACTTCGACAGCCTGCCCTACACCGGGACGTGCCCGGTGCTGGAGCAGCAGAGGAACAAGGAGCTGTGGTGGCTCTGGGAGAGCAGCCGGGCGCTCTACCCCAGCATCTACCTGCCCCCCTGCTTCAACAGCACCAGCAAGGCGCTCGCCTATGTCCGGCCGCGCGTGGCCGAGGCTTTCGCCGTCCAGCGCGGCGTCCTCGACCGCGGCATCCCCGTCCTGCCCTACTCCCAGATCGCCTTCGACCACACTGTCGACTTCCTCTCCCAGGTGATGGGGACGTGGGGACGGTGGGCACCTCTCGGGCTGATGGGGAGGCGCTGGGGAGGCAGCGCGGGGGCTTTGGGCCGCGTTGACTTCTCCTCTCCCCTTGGCTGCAGGAGGACCTGATGAACACCATCGGGGAGAGCGCGGCTCAGGGCGCCGCCGGCATCGTCCTCTGGGGCAGCCTCAACTACAGCACCTCCAAGGTGAGTGCGGCGGGCGGCACCGCGCCACCGCCCGCGGGGACCCCCCGTTCCCCGGCCGCGCAGGGCTGTGACACCGCGTGCCATTGCAGGAGATGTGCCTGAGGCTGAAGGACTACGTGGAGGGGCCCCTGGGCCACTACGTCGTCAACGTGACGGCCAGCGCCGATCTGTGCAGCCAGAGCCTGTGCTCCGGCCAGGGCCGCTGCGTGCGCCAGGAGAACAAGCGGGGCTTCCTCCACCTCGACCCCTTCCGCTTCGCCGTCGACCTGCAAGCCGGCAAGCCCTGGCTGGTGGCCCAGAGCCTGGAGTCCGGGACGACGTCTCCCGGCTGGCCGAGGAGTTCAGCTGCCAGTGCTAGGACAAGCGGCAGGGACCCCGCTGCGACACTCAGGGCTTCGCCGAGTGACCTCCCCGCCCCGTGCCGGGGACACCGGGGCGGGCAGGGTGACACCACCCCACACCCCAGCACCTTCGCCGTGGGTTGGGAACCTGACCGCGAGGCTGCTAATAAAACCGGTAGGCACCCGCAAGCGTCTCCTTGGCTTCTGCTGTGGCACGTTTTGGGGTGGGAGGGTCCCCCAGGGACACTGGTGGTGCCTCGCGATGCTGCCAAGGGCTGTGCGTCGGGCCAGAGGTCTGGGAGTGTAATGCCTCAGAGAAGGCAGAAAAGAAGAGGAAAATGTATGGGAGAAGACATAGGAAGGGGGATAATGGGGAAGAGGAGGAGAAAAGGGGGAGCGGTGGGGAGCGGCCAGAGAGCGGAGGCGATAGGGGTGCAAAGATGTGCCTGTGCGGCTGTAGCTGGGGGAGTGCAGGCCCCCAGCTCCCCACCGGGCACAGAGGGTGTGAAACCAGTGCCCCCACTTTGCTTTTCTCCTGGATGACTAGATGCAAACCAGTTCAGCCCTCGATTTCTGTGACCCAGGCTGCTGACTCAGCAATCCCTATGTTAAAGCGATCAGGAGAAGGCACGAGATGAAACACTGCTTCCCCGGTCCTGCAGCTTAAGATATGCAAGTGCTGTGTTGGATGAGTAGAAATAATGTTGATCACACTGATTTTTAGTTTTGTAGTATGTTATCCAGGATTCAGCTCTCATGCAGCAGCAAGAAGCTGGAGGCACAGAACTGGGAGGACACCGCCAGACACTAAAACTGCAAAGAGCTATAACATATGCATCATGCCCAGTAATAACTGGGGAGTGGCTGGAGGGCGGATCCCTGGAAATGCATCGGTCAACGAGTGGGAGCAATTGCTTGTGCACCATTCTTTGTTTTTTTTTATTACTATTGTCTATTATTTTATCATTAGCTTGTTTTTCATTCCTTTCTGTCCTATTAAACTGTCTTTATCTCAGCTCAGATTTTTTGCCTGATTCTCTCCCCCATCCCAGGGGGGGGGAGTGGCGAGCGGCTGCGTGTGCTAGCTGCCGCTGGGTTAAAAAATCATAGATGAAATGTTGCACCTCATCCGGTGGCATGAATCAAGCTCTCTGACTTAGCTAAAGGAAATCTCTCCTGAGGCTGCTAGTGTTTAGAAATGGTCAACTGGTGGCAGATCAGTTGCTCTGTGGGTGGTGAAAGAGGAACTCATCCTGGCTTTGTGCTGGGCAAAGAGGACAGGGCAACTGGAAAAGGTTTCTTGTTCCAACACTTTATTACCAACTGTTCTAAGCTACGCTTCTTACAAACTCTATTAAGCTCTTATCTATTAAAAACGCTATTAATTAGACACTACGGACTTGCTGCCGACTCTCTGTGCTCTCTCTAGTTTGTGCCGCGCTGGGGTCCAACGGCATCACCTGCATCTGCAGGGTTGGGGCTGCAGGTGCAGGTGGGGCAGTGGGGCACTGTTGGCCTTTGGCCGTGGGTGGCCTTGGCCTCGGCAGAGCTGAGCCTGCTGCCAGCACGGGCATTGCAAACTGCGGAGGAGCACGAGCATGCACGTTGGAGGCCATGTGGGGTGCGGTTGCTGGGGGGTGGTAGCAAGAAGAGGGCCAGAAGGGCGAACCCCTCGCTCCCCGCTGCGCCGGCAGGCTCTGGAAGTGTGGGAGAGGCTGCCCGTGGAGATGAATGGACGCTGCGGTGGCCAGGACGTCGCTTGGTGGGTGGAGATGCCTGCGCGGCCCTTGCAGGCTGACCCTCTGGGCTTCTGGAGGGGTGCCCTTCATCCACCTCCGGTGCATCTGGGCTCTCCGTTTGAGGCTCACTCTCCTCTTGCACTTTTCCAGCAGGTGGGGATGCTGTCGGTTAAAGCTGGGGTTATAGTAGTAGAGGATCTGAAAAAAGCAAAGGAGAAGTTAGTTGACACCATCCGAAGACTGGAAAACCCCAGTACAGCAAGACCCTTGGTACAGCAAGCCACGTAGCAAAGATGTTGAAAGAAATCAGATTACACTGAGTCTGTCTTTCCATGTAATGGGTTCAAACTCTGGATATAACCGAACTGTATTTTGTCTGTGTTTCTACTAGTCAGAAAGACTAACTCCAACCTTCCTGAAAACGACCCGAGAAGGAAATGAAAACCAAGCCGCTCGCTACCATCCCCATCTCTATTGCAAGGCCGTATTTGATGGGAAGGTCCGTCTCTCCCCCAAGCCTCCTGTGAGTGTTAGTTGATGGGCAGAGCAAGTGCTGTACCTGGCTGTGAGCAGAAGCTGCTGCTTCTTCTGCCAGGAATTCGGGCAGGGAGGCAGATCTTTCGAAATCCCGATGCATTTTGGTCGAATCCATAGAGGTTCAGCTGCCGAAGGAAGCTCTTCATGCTCTGCGTGGCAAAAACCCGCAGAGGTCCTGCCCTGCCCAGCACCTCCTCCTTGAAGAGTCTTCGTTGATGGCCACGCATTTCCCACCTCACTCCACCAAATGGACCTAAACTGGTCGCTTTCCACCATTTTCCAAAGCTTCCGTGGAAAGCAGAGGGATGAGAATTCACTGCCTTTGCCTGCGCTCTTGTTGGAAACCGCAGGGACTCGTTTGGTGTTGTGCCCGTCCCTGCCATGTTGGACATCGCGCTCCTCCTTTATCGCTCGTCCGGCAGCGTCCCAGGGTGCTCTTTCCCCCTGTCCTGGAGGGCCAGGAGAAGCCCCCAGCTCATCCGGAGCAGCAAGGGATGTTGTTTCTGGGGGAGACGGCTCCCTTTTAATCGCTTTGTCCCAGCTGGACCGAAGCTTCCCTCGCTGGCCATCGCCCTGGACAGCCAGGCCTTGTCCTGCCAGTCAGCAAGCAAAGGCCAACTGGCACCGGCTGACTGCGGGCACCAACGGGACGTTCTGACACGCCACTGTGATGCCTGTGCCGCATAGCGGTGACATCACAGTGTGCCGTCAGGGTGATGTTTGGAAATGGTGCCCTGGCAGAAGGGAGCGGCCAGAGGAGAAGTTGCTGAAGAGCACGTGTTGCTTTTCACTCCCCGAGCCACCGACGGTGGGACTCCAGAGCCCAGAAGTCCATAAAGCTGTGTTGAACGGCTGTAGGCAATGCGAGGACCGTAGCTGTGTCCGGCTGCATCCAGCAGTGGGTCCGCAGGGAGGAGCGGGGATGGCTGCCGAGTTCAGCATCCCAGTGCCCAGTTTGGGCAAATAAGGGCAGCCTGTCACTTACAACTGTCCTCGCATTGCCTAGTTTTTCATTTCAACAACTATTTTTTGTCTAGGCAGCTTAAGCCACACGTTCTCTCCAAAAAGAATGTATCCTAAGTACTCGCTATGGTTAACTGTCCCAAACAGAGAAACCTGAACTGCTGATTGCTCTGAAATTAGAATATTTTACAGTCATCTAGAATGAAGATGCTAAGAGCGAGAAGCCTTGAAAATGCTTCGGTATGACGAGGACATAAAGTAGTTTAGCTGAACGGCAAGGTACAGATTAAGTCTTGCATAAACCAGATGGCAGAAAAGCCCTCCAAACAATCCACAGGCTTTTCAGATACAAGTTGGAAATTTGAGGCCTGTTAATTAGCTAATAAGAAAAGGTCTCCTCTGCCTTGTTCCCTGACTAAAAAACGTCAAACTCAGTAAAGGCAGAGAAAATTTCCCATAGTGTTAAAAGTCGGTTCAGTCAGACACTAAGCTGTTGTTTTCAATGTTGTCTTTGCATTAACAGCCCACGCCTATGGTTACACGACCAAGAGGGCGACCGTATCTTGAAACCTCAGGAGTTGTTTTAGGACCCCACTAGTTACCATTTGCCATTGCATTTCACTTCACCCAAAGCTTTGGATGGAAGTCATAAAACCAAGTTCAGAAGAATGGGAAGCAGGTTCTTCCGGACCGCTTCTCCTGCAGCTCTTGCAGCTGGGTGCTGAGCTTCTCCTGCGGCCTTTGGACTCGACGTACGAGTTCTTCGCCTACACAGACACTAGTGGAAAGCAGTGCAACGCCAATGCAAGCAATTTGCCAAAAACGTGCTTAATGTAATATTTATGTAACCTTCTTGCGTGCTGCCTGTTGTGAAGGGGAGCTGTGAGGAAAGATACAGTTTTTTTCTGAGTCAAAGGTTATGAAAATCTCAGTTGCCTGGGATCGAGAAGCAGCACTTGACTCCAGCTGCACGCACAGAAAACGAGCGGGCATAAAAATAGCCAAACACTCCGGCAATGCCCATAGCAAGAGTCCCCCCTTCCAAAGAGCCTGAGAAAGGCAGGCAAGCTCTTAGGGTCTGACTAGACTTGAGAGGAGAATTCCCACTCACCAAGCTAAGGCTTCCCGAACATCTGGAGTCTCCAGTCCTTGGGGTACCTTAACATGCTCCTCTGCTTCAGGACAAGGGTCCATCTAATTTTTGAAGATGAAGCCTGGACAGTAGATGTGGGAAGCCACAAAAGCACATGTAGGGCAACAGATTTTCCAAGGTCCCTAAGTGTGGAAATGTCTCCAATTTAGCTATTTTTGAGAAGGGCACAAGCATGTTCCAAAGGGATGACCGTGCTTGCTCAGTCTATCTGAGCACGAGCTGGGACCAAATACCCCAGGCAAAAGCTTTGTGAGTACTTACCTGGAACCCTTCTCTCCTGCCGAGTCCCTCCTAAATGCAAATAAATTATCAGATTTTTTTTTCCCGTGAATCTGTTCCTAGTTCCGCTCGCCTAATTCACTACACCTCCCTAACTTGGGCAAAAACTCAACAACCGGATCGACGGCTGGCTGCCCAGATGTTGAGCGAAACCCAAGAGTTCTAGCAATTCTTGCTATGAATACCCGTACTGGTTATCAGCCATTTGATGTGTTTTGCTTTTAAAACACTTCGGTCTTCTGCAAACTTAGTATCCTGCAGTAGAGCTTTTCTGGGAGCGCAGCCGGCTGCACAATGCCAAAGCGTCTGGGACGAGAAGGGACAAGCCCGACCACAAGCAGGCAACGGGAGGAGCGTCACAAGGGGCCGAGGGCTAAGGTTTGCCTTCCACCTTGAAGAAAAGCTGCAGCGGAGGACGAACATGCTTAAGCAGAAGACAAAACCACCAAAAGAAAACACGAGAGCCCTGTCTGATCTGCAGCGAGGCTCTGTTACGGAAAGTCACTTGAGCTTCTTAAGAAGCTAAAGCAAATGAGTTACTAATACTTCAGATGAAATCACAGGGAGTTAATAAGGCTTAGGTATTGTCCAGAAGGTGGACACAGACAGCTTCCATCTCCATAGTGCCAAACACTTGCACTACAGCACCTCGAGAAGCTGTTCCGCTCTCTAGGGGATGCACAAGGAGCTGGATTGTACTTTGATGGTTCCCCAAAAGAAAAGGAGGTTGTTCCTTGGCATTACAGCAACAGTGAAACTTTTTGCTCCCCTACTCGCCCTCAGTTCGTAAAAAATCACATTTCCAGAGCTGTTTCTGCATGGGTTCCCAATCTCTTTTCATACAGCCTAGGACTGGAGGAGCGGTAGGGGTTCGGTCTCTCAGCCCGCAGTCACTCAGCCCTTGCTCTGAGTCACCGTACACGCACTTCAAGAAGTGATACCGAGCACCGAACTGACCTCAGCCGCCGAGTTTCCTCGTTACAGGAGGCAGCATCATCTGGAGGTAAGCATGCAATACTCCCTGTTTACAAACACCCCCCCCCTTTCTTTCATGTGGCTTAATTTCTGTAAGTGATTAACATTTAAGAAGCTGTACTTTGTTAACTAAAGTTTTAAAGCACCAGATGATCCCCAGGCAAAGGCAAGCATAGGTACAATGCTTGTGTTACCAGTGGGGGTCTGAAACCAGCTGCCCAAACAGCAAACTTAGACTTGCTATCACTTGGAGAGCACCTGGGAAGCAGAACGAAGATGTGTAGGTAGGTGAAAAGACATCCTGCCAAGGTAAAGAAAATTTGCATGTGAATTTTCAGCAAAAACTGTGTGAAACCAGTGCCCCCACTTTGCTTTTCTCCTGGATGACTAGATGCAAACCAGTTCAGCCTCGATTTCTGTGACCCAGGCTGCTGACTCAGCAACACCTATGTTAAAGCGATCAGGAGAAGGCACGAGATGAAACACTGCTTCCCCGGTGTCCTGGTTTCCGCTAGGACAGAGTTAATTTTCTTCCTAGTAGCTGGTATAGTGCTGTGTTTTGGATTGAGTAGGAAAGTAATGTTGATAACACACTGATGTTTTTAGTTGTTGCTAAGTAGTGTTTATACTAAGCCAAGGATTTTTCAGCTTCTCATGCCCAGCCAGCAAGAAGGCTGGAGGGGCACAAGAAGCTGGGAGGGGACACCGCCAGGACAGCTGACCCAGACTGGCCAAAGAGCTATTCCATACCATATGCCATCATGCCCAGTATATAAACTGGGGGCGCTGGCTGGGAGGGGCGGATCGCGGCTCGGGAACTAACTGGGCATCGGTCAACGAGTGGTGAGCAATTGCCTTGTGCACCACTTGCTTTGTGTAGTTTAATTCTTTTAGTATTACTATTGTCATATTATTATTATCATTAGCATTGTTTTTCATTCCTTTCTGTCCTATTAAACTGTCTTTATCTCAGCTCACGAGGTTTTTTGCCTGATTCTCTCCCCCATCCCGGGGGTGGGGGGGGAGCGAGCGAGCGGCTGCGTGGTGCTTAGCTGCCGGCTGGGGTTTAAACCACGACACCCGGTCCAGCTTAGATGAAGATGTTGGCATCCTCATCCGGATGTTCAGCTGGGGATGGGGGAATCACACGCTCAGCTCTCTGATCTTAGGCCCTAACTAAGGAAATCTCTCCGTGATGGGACTGTGCTGCGTAGCACTGCGTGTTTAGAAATGGTTCAACTGGTGGCAGATCAGTTGCTTCTGCTTAGTGTTTGGGTGGTGAAAGAGGAACTCATCCTGGCTTTGTGCTGGGCAAAGAGGACAGGGCAACTGGAAAAGGTTTCTTGTTCCAACACTTTATTACCAACTCTTCTAAACTACACTTCTTACCAACTCTATTAAGATCTATCTATTAAGAACGCTATTAATTAGACACTACGGACTTGCTGCCGACTCTCTGTGCTCTCTCTAGTTTGTGCCGCACTGGGGTCCAACGGCATCACCTGCATCTGCAGGGTTGGGGCTGCAGGTGCAGGTGGGGCAGTGGGGCACTGTTGGCCTTTGGCCGTGGGGTGGCCTTGGCCTCGGCAGAGCTGAGCCTGCTGCCAGCACGGGCATTGCCAACTGCGGAGGAGCACGAGGAGCACGCTGGAGCCATGCGGGTGCGGCTGCTGGGGGGTGGTAGCAAGAAGAGGGCCAGAAGGGCGAACCCCTCGCTCCCCGCTGCGCCGGCAGGCTCTGGAAGTGTGGGAGCGGCTGCCCATGGAGATGAACGGACGCTGCGGTGGCCAGGACGTCGCTTGGTGGGTGGAGATGCCTGCGCGGCCCTTGCAGGCTGACCATCTGGGCTTCTGGAGGGGTGCCCTTCATCCACCTCCGGTGCATCTGGGGCTCTCCGTTTGAGGCTCACTTTCCTCTTGCACTTTTCCAGCAGGTGGGGATGCTCTCGGTTAAAGCTGGGGTTATAGTAGTAGAGGATCTGAAAAAAGCAAAGGAGAAGTTAGTTGACACCATCCGAAGACTGGAAACCCCAGTACAGCAAGACCCTCGGTACAGCAAGACCCGTAGCAAAGACATTCAGAGAAATCAGATTACACTGAGTCTGTCTTTCCATTTAATGGGTTCAAACTCTGGATATAACCGAACTGTATTTTATCTGTGTTTCTACTAGTCAGAAAGACTAACTCCAACCTTCCTGAAAACGACCCGAGAAGGAAATGAAAACCAAGCCGCTTGCTACCATCCCCATCTCTATTGCAAGGCCGTATTTGATGGGAAGGTCCGTCTCTCCCCCAAGCCTCCTGTGAGTGTTAGTTGATGGGCAGAGCAAGTGCTGTACCTGGCTGTGAGCAGAAGCTGCTGCTTCTTCTGCCAGGAATTCGGGCAGGGAGGCAGATCTTTCGAAATCCCGATGCATTTTGGCAAATCCATAGAGGTTCAGCTGTCGAAGGAAGCTCTTCATGCTCTGCGTGGCAAAAACCCGCAGAGGTCCTGCCCTGCCCAGCACCTCCTCCTTGAAGAGCTCTTCGTTGATGGCCACGCATTTCCCACCCTCACTCCACCAAATGGACCTAAACTGGTCGCTTTCCACCATTTTCCAAAGCTTCTGTGGAAAGCAGAGGGACGAGAATTCATTGGCTTTGCCTGCACTCTTGTTGGAAACGGGAGGGACTTGTTTGATCTTGTGTCCGTCCCTGCCATGTTGGACATTGCGCTCCTCCTTTATTGCTCGTCCGGCAGCGTCCCAGGGTGCTCTTTCCCCCTGTCCTGGAGGGCCAGGAGAAGCCCCCAGCTCATCCGGAGCAGCAAGGGATGTTGTTTCTGGGGGAGACGGCTCCCTTTTAATCGCTGTTGTCCCAGCTGGACCGAAGTTTCCCTCGCTGGCCATCGCCCTGGACAGCCAGGCCTTGTCCTGCCAGTCAGCAAGCAAAGGCCAACTGGCACCGGCTGACTGCGGGCACCAATGGGACGTTGTGACACGCCACTGTGATGCCTGTGCCGCATAGCGGTGACATCACAGTGTGCCGTCAGGGTGATGTTTGGAAATGGTGCCCTGGCAGAAGGGAGCGGCCAGAGGAGAAGTTGCTGAAGAGCACGTGTTGCTTTTCACTCCCCGAGCCACCGACGGTGGGACTCCAGAGCCCAGAAGTCCATAAAGCTGTGTTGAACGGCTGTAGGCAATGCGAGGACCGTGCTGTGTCCGGCTGCATCCAGCAGTGGGTCCGCAGGGAGGAGCGGGGATGGCTGCCGAGTTCAGCATCCCAGTGCCCAGTTTGGGCAAATAAGGGCAGCCTGTCACTTACAACTGTCCTCGCATTGCCTAGTTTTTCATTTCAACAGCTGTTTTTTGTCTAGGCAGCTTAAGCCACACGTTCTCTCCAAAAAGAATGTATCCTAAGTACTTGCTATGGTTAACTGTCCCAAACAGAGCAACCTGAACTGCTGATTGCTCTGAAATTAGAATATTTTGCAATCATCTAGAATGAAGATGCTAAGAGCGAGAAGCCTTGAAATGCTTCGGTATGACGAGGACATAAAGTAGTTTAGCTGAACGGCAAGGTACAGATTAAGTCTTGCATAAACCAGACGGCAGAAAGCCCTCCCAAACAATCCACAGGCTTTTCAGATACAAGTTGGAAATTTGAGGCCTGTTAATTAGCTAATAAGAAAAGTTCTCCTCTTGCCTCCAAGGACACCGGAATGTGTGAGCAGCTCAAGGTGCCGCCCAGAGCAACAGAGGTTTCGTTGGCTTTGAATAAAGCATACCCCCATACATGCCACTAGCATCAAGGATGTGCACAAGGCTTCACTGCTTTCCTGGTGATTCATACTTGAAATAAAACGTGCAACGTCTTTTTCGCATGCAATGTCGAAGCTCGCTTCTGATTACTGTTTCCAAAGCGAAATACCAAGCCCTACAGAAATCATTTCCAGAAGCTTGAATGTAAGACCCTGTACCCAAACCCCAGCTCAGTCTGTCATCTTTTGCTCACTCAGAGCCGCGCTGACTTGAACACGAGATCTTCTAGCTACCAGTTACCTAAAATGACAGTGGCTTTTCCTTACAGTCTCTTTGTATTTGGGTTTTGTGTTTGAAAATCACCCACTTCCTACCTTTTCTCTTGCTCAGGTATTGCTAGGAAAGATCTGGAGAGACCTAAAAAGAGATGTAAGAAAGATCTAGAATGGTCTTCAGGGGCCACAGACTCTGCTGTTGCCCTGGATTTGACAGACCTTGTGTCAGAGCACTAGCAGGGCGATCAGACGTCATTCCTCTGAGTCAACAGATTGCCATTTCAGAAGTTACTTGAACAAAAATGGAAACCCTGACGCACAGATTGCGGGCCCTCAGCAAGTGTTTGATAATCCAGCCCAAACAGCAGGCCCTGCTTCAGGTTACATAAACAAGAATGCCTCTGCCTTTGGAAGCTTGTCCTACTTTGTTCCCTAAGTTTTTAAATCTGCCAGCAATGGGGCTGGGCACCAGCAGAGGACTTTGCCACAAAAATGCAGGTGCAGGAGCAGCTCCTTTCTTGCGAGTGTGTCAAGTCTTACGCAGGCAGCGCTGGTATGCAGGTTGCAAGGGCTTCCACATTTTCTGTCAGGGAAACGCGTGGTTTGTGCTTTTCGCTGCAGTCAGGACCGTCAGAGGCAGAACACCCGTGCTATTTGCAGCATCTCTGCTGCTCTCATTCGGCAGTAACTCCTCTCCTAGTTATTTTCCACCCTGGGATTTTTAAAAACAGGCTAATCGGTGTCCTGTGCTGGCATTAGGAAGTCAGCGGGAGTGTTATCAACAGCCCAGGGAGGGTCAGAGTAAGGCCTTGTGGACTGACGAGAGTGAAGCCGTTTGCTTGTGCTGTGTAAAACACCTTGCCAACTCATTTTCCTCCCGTGACACGTTAAGCATAAAACCATACAGTGCTCCAAACACTGCTCTAATCTGCTGATGCAGACTTCAAGCAAACACCAAAATATTGTAGCAAAACCTTTTGCGTGAACTGTCCTGTATTTAATTGTAACTCTTCTCAGGAGGCAAAATTTGATGTGACAGATGACTGGTCATAATTCCCAATTAAGACATAAAGAAAGAGCTGTCATCCTCTGTGCTGTCGGGCAGAGTTCGGGGTTCGTTGCAGCAAAACCAATCCAAGCTGGAGTTGAAGGGGGACACGCACACCAAACTTGGAGACCGAACCTGCCCTCAGCACAAAGCATATATTCTTTACTACCTTATTTGTTTCAATACGCACCAACGGATACCTGCACACAGCAGATACCAGCTGAGATCACAGGGAGTTCCATATTTGAGGCCTGGCTTTTCTCACCACAACAACAAATCGGTAAAGAGAGTAAGAGGACCCAGGGAAGTCGCAGCATCCAGCAACGCAGGTGCAGCGTTGTTGGAAGCCTGACTTTTGCCGGACTATATTCTATACAGTCACGGTGCACGATGCAGAACTACAGTGGCTGGCTGAACACAACTATCCTGCATACTCGGGGGAGCGCGTGTTGTGCAAAGCATCAGCAGAACAGACACAGTGCCAGAGAGGCGGGTGTTTGCTTCCTTGTCTTCAAGGCAGCTGGGAAAAGGGGTGGTCTGTCTTTAATCTCATTCTCCTTTTATAAAATCGTGGAGGTGGTCATCTGAAACCAGCCTGCTCTCCCTGACTGCATAAACCAGCTCTTGGGGCACAAGTGACTCTTTATAGTCACTGCCTGAGAACAGAAAAGCCTCCCTAAAACAAGCCACCCCTTTCTCCCTGCATCTCTGCCACCCTATCAAAACTAGTTAGATGGAGCAGATTTTCTGTCAGAAATCCATGCTGCATTTATTCGCATTGAAAAATACCTAGGATGCTTTTTATTTCACGCACTAACACTCGTTCAGTTTGCTTTGACAACCTGCTTATAGAATGTGTTGAATCCCTGATGACATTGCAATGGAATGAACTAATTTGAAAAGCTGCAGTCTCCCCATCAGTTTATGAAACCAGGTGAGCCAAGAAGAACCACCACCAAAGTCTGCTAGCAGCTGCTCTTCAGGATGTTGGTCAGAAGGGTCATGAAACCTTTTCCTCCTCAGGTATGGCTAGAAGGCATCGTACGAGTGCTAGTTTTCTGTGAGCTACCAAAGTAAGCCTGGCCGTTGTTTTCTAAGCAAGAAGAAACTATTTTTACGTGTGCAGGTTTATACAGAAATACCTACCAATACCACAGAGTAAGGGGATCTCATCTTTAGAATGCCTCAGTCTGGGTTCTTCCTAGATCAATCGATGTCAGAGTGAAAATAACAAGGTCGTTAATTGATGAGGAATCCCCAAGTGAAAGAGAAGGAACGTACATCAAAGGATTCGTTTCTGTCATGGTCCAAGCACACCATTTATTTCTTCTCCTACACAGACACTAGTGGAAAGCAGTGCAACACCAATGCAAGCAATTTGCCAAACATGTGCTTAATGTAATATTTATGTAACCTTCTTGCGTGCTGCCTGTTGTGAAGGGGAGCTGTGAGGAAAGTTACAGTTTTTTTCTGAGTCAAAGGTTATGGAAAATCTCAGTTGCCTGGGATCGAGAAGCAGCACTTGACTCCAGCTGCACGCACAGAAAACGAGCGGCATAAAAATAGCCAAACACTCCGGCAATGCCCATAGCAAGAGTCCCCCCTTCCAAAGAGCCTGAGAAAGGCCAGGCAAGCTCTTAGGGTCTGACTAGACTTGAGAGGAGAATTCCCACTCACCAAGCTAAGGCTTCCCGAACATCTGGAGTCTCCAGTCTTGGGGTACCTTAACATGCTCCTCTGCCTCGGGACAAGGTCCACCTAATTTCTGAAGATCTTACAGTCTGGGCAGACAAAATAGCTCAGAGAAAGGAAAAACAAGGTACAGCGTGATTACATGAATAATTGTGTTGTATTAACTTTTGCTTGCCGGTTCACTGATGGATGTTTCTGCCTTTTATTCTTCTCCTGCACACTTACAATTTATCTGGGTAAAGACTGCAAAATATCTTTAAGAAAGAGAGTTGAGTCACCTGGCTCAACTGAATGCAATGCAGTCCTGCATTTGCCCACTTCCCAAGGAATTTAACAAAGGACCCAACAGCTTAAACTTTCCAATGAAACTGAGGAACTTGACCACAACCTAGCTCGAATAGTTACAAAATCTCATTGATTTTGCCCATCTTTAAGTTACTGTCATCCAGAAATAAAAATTACTGGCTCACACTGAAGTAGGAGAGAAGCAACCTGTGAAAGTAGCAGTTAATAGCATCAGTGTCCCCAGGCAGCTGAGGCCTGTCACAGCAGAGTTGTTCCGATAAGCCTGATCAGATGCTTTCTCTTGCCTGGCAGCTGAAGGCAAGCTGTATTTTTGGGGCCTTTTCTTCAGGCTCCGGGTAGAAATCCGAGCTGGACAGTAGATGTGGGAAGCCACAAAAGCACATGTAGGGCAACAGATTTTCCAAGGTCCCTAAGTGTGGAAATGTCTCCAATTTAGCTATTTTTGAGAAGGGCACAAGCATGTTCCAAAGGGATGACCGTGCTTGCTCAGTCTATCTGAGCACGAGCTGGGACCAAATACCCCAGGCAAAAGCTTTGTGAGTACTTACCTGGAACCCTTCTCTCCTGCCGAGTCCTCCTAAATGCAAATAAATTATCAGATTTTTTTTCCGTGAATCTGTTCCTAGTTCCGCTCGCCTAATTCACTACACCTCCCTAACTTGGGCAAAAAACTCAACAACCGGATCGACGGCTGGCTGCCCAGATGTTGAGCGAAACCCAAGAGTTCTAGCAATTCTTGCTATGAATACCCGTACTGGTTTATCAGCCATTTGATGTGTTTTGCTTTTAAAACACTTCGGTCTTCTGCAAACTTAGTATCCTGCAGTAGAGCTTTTCTGGGAGCGCAGCCGGCTGCACAATGCCAAAGCGTCTGGGACGAGAAGGGACAAGCCCGACCACAAGCAGGCAACGGGAGGAGCGTCACAGGGCCGAGGGCTAAGGTTTGCCTTCCCACCTTGAAGAAAAGCTGCAGCGGAGGACGAACATGCTTAAGCAGAAGACAAAAACCACCAAAAGAAAACACGAGAGCCCTGTCTGATCTGCAGCGAGGCTCTGTTACGGAAAGTCACTTGAGCTTCTTAAGAAGCTAAAGCAAATGAGTTACTAATACTTCAGATGAAATCACAGGGAGTTAATAAGGCTTAGGTATTGTCCAGAAGGTGGACACAGACAGCTTCCATCTCCATAGTGCCAAACACTTGCACTACAGCACCTCGAGAAGCTGTTCCGCTCTCTAGGGGATGCACAAGGAGCTGGATTGTACTTTGATGGTTCCCAAAAGAAAAGGAGGTTGTTCCTTGGCATTACAGCAACAGTGAAACTTTTTGCTCCCCTACTCGCCCTCAGTTCGTAAAAAATCACATTTCCAGAGCTGTTTCTGCATGGGTTCCCAATCTCTTTTCATACAGCCTAGGACTGGAGGAGCGGTAGGGGTTCGGTCTCTCAGCCCGCAGTCACTCAGCCCTTGCTCTGAGTCACCGTACACGCACTTCAAGGAAGTGATACCGAGCACCGAACTGACCTCAGCCGCCGAGTTTCCTCGTTACAGGAGGCAGCATCATCTGGAGGTAAGCATGCAATACTCCCTGTTTACAACCCCCCCCCCCCTTTCTTTCATGTGGCTTAATTTCTGTAAGTGATTAACATTTAAGAAGCTGTACTTTGTTAACTAAAGTTTTAAAGCACCAGATGATCCCCAGGCAAAGGCAGCATAGGTACAATGCTTGTGTTACCAGTGGGGGTCTGAAACCAGCTGCCCAAACAGCAAACTTAGACTTGCTATCACTTGGAGAGCACCTGGGAAGCAGAACGAAGATGTGTAGGTAGGTGAAAAGACATCCTGCCAAGGTAAAGAAAATTTGCATGTGAATTTTCAGCAAAAACTGTGTGAAACCAGTGCCCCCACTTTGCTTTTCTCCTGGATGACTAGATGCAAACCAGTTCAGCCCTCGATTTCTGTGACCCAGGCTGCTGACTCAGCAACACCTATGTTAAAGCGATCAGGAGAAGGCACGAGATGAAACACTGCTTCCCCGGTGTCCTGGTTTCCGCTAGGACAGAGTTAATTTTCTTCCTAGTAGCTGGTATAGTGCTGTGTTTTGGATTGAGTAGGAAAGTAATGTTGATAACACACTGATGTTTTTAGTTGTTGCTAAGTAGTGTTTATACTAAGCCAAGGATTTTTCAGCTTCTCATGCCCAGCCAGCAAGAAGGCTGGAGGGGCACAAGAAGCTGGGAGGGGACACCGCCAGGACAGCTGACCCAGACTGGCCAAAGAGCTATTCCATACCATATGCCATCATGCCCAGTATATAAACTGGGGCGCTGGCTGGGAGGGGCGGATCGCGGCTCGGGAACTAACTGGGCATCGGTCAACGAGTGGTGAGCAATTGCCTTGTGCACCACTTGCTTTGTGTAGTTTAATTCTTTTAGTATTACTATTGTCATATTATTATTATCATTAGCATTGTTTTTCATTCCTTTCTGTCCTATTAAACTGTCTTTATCTCAGCTCACGAGGTTTTTTGCCTGATTCTCTCCCCCATCCCGGGGGTGGGGGGGAGCGAGCGAGCGGCTGCGTGGTGCTTAGCTGCCGGCTGGGGTTAAACCACGACACCCGGTCCAGCTTAGATGAAGATGTTGGCATCCTCATCCGGATGTTCAGCTGGGATGGGGGAATCACACGCTCAGCTCTCTGATCTTAGGCCCTAACTAAGGAAATCTCTCCGTGATGGGACTGTGCTGCGTAGCACTGCGTGTTTAGAAATGGTTCAACTGGTGGCAGATCAGTTGCTTCTGCTTAGTGTTTGGGTGGTGAAAGAGGAACTCATCCTGGCTTTGTGCTGGGCAAAGAGGACAGGGCAACTGGAAAAGGTTTCTTGTTCCAACACTTTATTACCAACTCTTCTAAACTACACTTCTTACCAACTCTATTAAGATCTATCTATTAAGAACGCTATTAATTAGACACTACGGACTTGCTGCCGACTCTCTGTGCTCTCTCTAGTTTGTGCCGCACTGGGGTCCAACGGCATCACCTGCATCTGCAGGGTTGGGGCTGCAGGTGCAGGTGGGGCAGTGGGCACTGTTGGCCTTTGGCCGTGGGTGGCCTTGGCCTCGGCAGAGCTGAGCCTGCTGCCAGCACGGGCATTGCCAACTGCGGAGGAGCACGAGGAGCACGCTGGAGGCCATGCGGGGTGCGGCTGCTGGGGGGTGGTAGCAAGAAGAGGGCCAGAAGGGCGAACCCCTCGCTCCCCGCTGCGCCGGCAGGCTCTGGAAGTGTGGGAGCGGCTGCCCATGGAGATGAACGGACGCTGCGGTGGCCAGGACGTCGCTTGGTGGGTGGAGATGCCTGCGCGGCCCTTGCAGGCTGACCATCTGGGCTTCTGGAGGGGTGCCCTTCATCCACCTCCGGTGCATCTGGGGCTCTCCGTTTGAGGCTCACTTTCCTCTTGCACTTTTCCAGCAGGTGGGGATGCTCTCGGTTAAAGCTGGGGTTATAGTAGTAGAGGATCTGAAAAAAGCAAAGGAGAAGTTAGTTGACACCATCCGAAGACTGGAAAACCCCAGTACAGCAAGACCCTCGGTACAGCAAGACCCGTAGCAAAGACATTCAGAGAAATCAGATTACACTGAGTCTGTCTTTCCATTTAATGGGTTCAAACTCTGGATATAACCGAACTGTATTTTATCTGTGTTTCTACTAGTCAGAAAGACTAACTCCAACCTTCCTGAAAACGACCCGAGAAGGAAATGAAAACCAAGCCGCTTGCTACCATCCCCATCTCTATTGCAAGGCCGTATTTGATGGGAAGGTCCGTCTCTCCCCCAAGCCTCCTGTGAGTGTTAGTTGATGGGCAGAGCAAGTGCTGTACCTGGCTGTGAGCAGAAGCTGCTGCTTCTTCTGCCAGGAATTCGGGCAGGGAGGCAGATCTTTCGAAATCCCGATGCATTTTGGCAAATCCATAGAGGTTCAGCTGTCGAAGGAAGCTCTTCATGCTCTGCGTGGCAAAAACCCGCAGAGGTCCTGCCCTGCCCAGCACCTCCTCCTTGAAGAGCTCTTCGTTGATGGCCACGCATTTCCCACCCTCACTCCACCAAATGGACCTAAACTGGTCGCTTTCCACCATTTTCCAAAGCTTCTGTGGAAAGCAGAGGGACGAGAATTCATTGGCTTTGCCTGCACTCTTGTTGGAAACGGAGGGACTTGTTTGATCTTGTGTCCGTCCCTGCCATGTTGGACATTGCGCTCCTCCTTTATTGCTCGTCCGGCAGCGTCCCAGGGTGCTCTTTCCCCCTGTCCTGGAGGGCCAGGAGAAGCCCCCAGCTCATCCGGAGCAGCAAGGGATGTTGTTTCTGGGGGAGACGGCTCCCTTTTAATCGCTGTTGTCCCAGCTGGACCGAAGTTTCCCTCGCTGGCCATCGCCCTGGACAGCCAGGCCTTGTCCTGCCAGTCAGCAAGCAAAGGCCAACTGGCACCGGCTGACTGCGGGCACCAACGGGACGTTGTGACACGCCACTGTGATGCCTGTGCCGCATAGCGGTGACATCACAGTGTGCCGTCAGGGTGATGTTTGGAAATGGTGCCCTGGCAGAAGGGAGCGGCCAGAGGAGAAGTTGCTGAAGAGCACGTGTTGCTTTTCACTCCCCGAGCCACCGACGGTGGGACTCCAGAGCCCAGAAGTCCATAAAGCTGTGTTGAACGGCTGTAGGCAATGCGAGGACCGTGCTGTGTCCGGCTGCATCCAGCAGTGGGTCCGCAGGGAGGAGCGGGGATGGCTGCCGAGTTCAGCATCCCAGTGCCCAGTTTGGGCAAATAAGGGCAGCCTGTCACTTACAACTGTCCTCGCATTGCCTAGTTTTTCATTTCAACAGCTGTTTTTTGTCTAGGCAGCTTAAGCCACACGTTCTCTCCAAAAAGAATGTATCCTAAGTACTTGCTATGGTTAACTGTCCCAAACAGAGCAACCTGAACTGCTGATTGCTCTGAAATTAGAATATTTTGCAATCATCTAGAATGAAGATGCTAAGAGCGAGAAGCCTTGAAATGCTTCGGTATGACGAGGACATAAAGTAGTTTAGCTGAACGGCAAGGTACAGATTAAGTCTTGCATAAACCAGACGGCAGAAAGCCCTCCCAAACAATCCACAGGCTTTTCAGATACAAGTTGGAAATTTGAGGCCTGTTAATTAGCTAATAAGAAAAGTTCTCCTCTTGCCTCCAAGGACACCGGAATGTGTGAGCAGCTCAAGGTGCCGCCCAGAGCAACAGAGGTTTCGTTGGCTTTGAATAAAGCATACCCCCATACATGCCACTAGCATCAAGGATGTGCACAAGGCTTCACTGCTTTCCTGGTGATTCATACTTGAAATAAAACGTGCAACGTCTTTTTCGCATGCAATGTCGAAGCTCGCTTCTGATTACTGTTTCCAAAGCGAAATACCAAGCCCTACAGAAATCATTTCCAGAAGCTTGAATGTAAGACCCTGTACCCAAACCCCAGCTCAGTCTGTCATCTTTTGCTCACTCAGAGCCGCGCTGACTTGAACACGAGATCTTCTAGCTACCAGTTACCTAAAATGACAGTGGCTTTTCCTTACAGTCTCTTTGTATTTGGGTTTTGTGTTTGAAAATCACCCACTTCCTACCTTTTCTCTTGCTCAGGTATTGCTAGGAAAGATCTGGAGAGACCTAAAAAGAGATGTAAGAAAGATCTAGAATGGTCTTCAGGGGCCACAGACTCTGCTGTTGCCCTGGATTTGACAGACCTTGTGTCAGAGCACTAGCAGGGCGATCAGACGTCATTCCTCTGAGTCAACAGATTGCCATTTCAGAAGTTACTTGAACAAAAATGGAAACCCTGACGCACAGATTGCGGGCCCTCAGCAAGTGTTTGATAATCCAGCCCAAACAGCAGGCCCTGCTTCAGGTTACATAAACAAGAATGCCTCTGCCTTTGGAAGCTTGTCCTACTTTGTTCCCTAAGTTTTTAAATCTGCCAGCAATGGGGCTGGGCACCAGCAGAGGACTTTTGCCACAAAAATGCAGGTGCAGGAGCAGCTCCTTTCTTGCGAGTGTGTCAAGTCTTACGCAGGCAGCGCTGGTATGCAGGTTGCAAGGGCTTCCACATTTTCTGTCAGGGAAACGCGTGGTTTGTGCTTTTCGCTGCAGTCAGGACCGTCAGAGGCAGAACACCCGTGCTATTTGCAGCATCTCTGCTGCTCTCATTCGGCAGTAACTCCTCTCCTAGTTATTTTCCACCCTGGGATTTTAAAAACAGGCTAATCGGTGTCCTGTGCTGGCATTAGGAAGTCAGCGGGAGTGTTATCAACAGCCCAGGGAGGGTCAGAGTAAGGCCTTGTGGACTGACGAGAGTGAAGCCGTTTGCTTGTGCTGTGTAAAACACCTTGCCAACTCATTTTCCTCCCGTGACACGTTAAGCATAAAACCATACAGTGCTCCAAACACTGCTCTAATCTGCTGATGCAGACTTCAAGCAAACACCAAATATTGTAGCAAAACCTTTTGCGTGAACTGTCCTGTATTTAATTGTAACTCTTCTCAGGAGGCAAAATTTGATGTGACAGATGACTGGTCATAATTCCCAATTAAGACATAAAGAAAGAGCTGTCATCCTCTGTGCTGTCGGGCAGAGTTCGGGGTTCGTTGCAGCAAAACCAATCCAAGCTGGAGTTGAAGGGGGACACGCACACCAAACTTGGAGACCGAACCTGCCCTCAGCACAAAGCATATATTCTTTACTACCTTATTTGTTTCAATACGCACCAACGGATACCTGCACACAGCAGATACCAGCTGAGATCACAGGGAGTTCCATATTTGAGGCCTGGCTTTTCTCACCACAACAACAAATCGGTAAAGAGAGTAAGAGGACCCAGGGAAGTCGCAGCATCCAGCAACGCAGGTGCAGCGTTGTTGGAAGCCTGACTTTTGCCGGACTATATTCTATACAGTCACGGTGCACGATGCAGAACTACAGTGGCTGGCTGAACACAACTATCCTGCATACTCGGGGGAGCGCGTGTTGTGCAAAGCATCAGCAGAACAGACACAGTGCCAGAGAGGCGGGTGTTTGCTTCCTTGTCTTCAAGGCAGCTGGGAAAAGGGTGGTCTGTCTTTAATCTCATTCTCCTTTTATAAAATCGTGGAGGTGGTCATCTGAAACCAGCCTGCTCTCCCTGACTGCATAAACCAGCTCTTGGGCACAAGTGACTCTTTATAGTCACTGCCTGAGAACAGAAAAGCCTCCCTAAAACAAGCCACCCCTTTCTCCCTGCATCTCTGCCACCCTATCAAAACTAGTTAGATGGAGCAGATTTTCTGTCAGAAATCCATGCTGCATTTATTCGCATTGAAAAATACCTAGGATGCTTTTTATTTCACGCACTAACACTCGTTCAGTTTGCTTTGACAACCTGCTTATAGAATGTGTTGAATCCCTGATGACATTGCAATGGAATGAACTAATTTGAAAAGCTGCAGTCTCCCCATCAGTTTATGAAACCAGGTGAGCCCAAGAAGAACCACCACCAAAGTCTGCTAGCAGCTGCTCTTCAGGATGTTGGTCAGAAGGGTCATGAAACCTTTTCCTCCTCAGGTATGGCTAGAAGGCATCGTACGAGTGCTAGTTTTCTGTGAGCTACCAAAGTAAGCCTGGCCGTTGTTTTCTAAGCAAGAAGAAACTATTTTTACGTGTGCAGGTTTATACAGAAATACCTACCAATACCACAGAGTAAGGGGATCTCATCTTTAGAATGCCTCAGTCTGGGTTCTTCCTAGATCAATCGATGTCAGAGTGAAAATAACAAGGTCGTTAATTGATGAGGAATCCCCAAGTGAAAGAGAAGGAACGTACATCAAAGGATTCGTTTCTGTCATGGTCCAAGCACACCATTTATTTCTTCTCCTACACAGACACTAGTGGAAAGCAGTGCAACACCAATGCAAGCAATTTGCCAAACATGTGCTTAATGTAATATTTATGTAACCTTCTTGCGTGCTGCCTGTTGTGAAGGGGAGCTGTGAGGAAAGTTACAGTTTTTTTCTGAGTCAAAGGTTATGGAAAATCTCAGTTGCCTGGGATCGAGAAGCAGCACTTGACTCCAGCTGCACGCACAGAAAACGAGCGGCATAAAAATAGCCAAACACTCCGGCAATGCCCATAGCAAGAGTCCCCCCTTCCAAAGAGCCTGAGAAAGGCCAGGCAAGCTCTTAGGGTCTGACTAGACTTGAGAGGAGAATTCCCACTCACCAAGCTAAGGCTTCCCGAACATCTGGAGTCTCCAGTCTTGGGGTACCTTAACATGCTCCTCTGCCTCGGGACAAGGGTCCACCTAATTTCTGAAGATCTTACAGTCTGGCAGACAAAATAGCTCAGAGAAAGGAAAAACAAGGTACAGCGTGATTACATGAATAATTGTGTTGTATTAACTTTTGCTTGCCGGTTCACTGATGGATGTTTCTGCCTTTTATTCTTCTCCTGCACACTTACAATTTATCTGGGTAAAGACTGCAAAATATCTTTAAGAAAGAGAGTTGTGTCACCTGGCTCAACTGAATGCAATGCAGTCCTGCATTTGCCCACTTCCCAAGGAATTTAACAAAGGACCCAACAGCTTAAACTTTCCAATGAAACTGAGGAACTTGACCACAACCTAGCTCGAATAGTTACAAAAAATCTCATTGATTTGCCCATCTTTAAGTTACTGTCATCCAGAAATAAAAATTACTGGCTCACACTGAAGTAGGAGAGAAGCAACCTGTGAAAGTAGCAGTTAATAGCATCAGTGTCCCCAGGCAGCTGAGGCCTGTCACAGCAGAGTTGTTCCGATAAGCCTGATCAGATGCTTTCTCTTGCCTGGCAGCTGAAGGCAAGCTGTATTTTTGGGGCCTTTTCTTCAGGCTCCGGGTAGAAATCCGAGCTGGACAGTAGATGTGGGAAGCCACAAAAGCACATGTAGGGCAACAGATTTTCCAAGGTCCCTAAGTGTGGAAATGTCTCCAATTTAGCTATTTTTGAGAAGGGCACAAGCATGTTCCAAAGGGATGACCGTGCTTGCTCAGTCTATCTGAGCACGAGCTGGGACCAAATACCCCAGGCAAAAGCTTTGTGAGTACTTACCTGGAACCCTTCTCTCCTGCCGAGTCCTCCTAAATGCAAATAAATTATCAGATTTTTTTTCCCGTGAATCTGTTCCTAGTTCCGCTCGCCTAATTCACTACACCTCCCTAACTTGGGCAAAAACTCAACAACCGGATCGACGGCTGGCTGCCCAGATGTTGAGCGAAACCCAAGAGTTCTAGCAATTCTTGCTATGAATACCCGTACTGGTTTATCAGCCATTTGATGTGTTTTGCTTTTAAAACACTTCGGTCTTCTGCAAACTTAGTATCCTGCAGTAGAGCTTTTCTGGGAGCGCAGCCGGCTGCACAATGCCAAAGCGTCTGGGACGAGAAGGGACAAGCCCGACCACAAGCAGGCAACGGGAGGAGCGTCACAGGGGCCGAGGGCTAAGGTTTGCCTTCCCACCTTGAAGAAAAGCTGCAGCGGAGGACGAACATGCTTAAGCAGAAGACAAAAACCACCAAAAGAAAAACACGAGAGCCCTGTCTGATCTGCAGCGAGGCTCTGTTACGGAAAGTCACTTGAGCTTCTTAAGAAGCTAAAGCAAATGAGTTACTAATACTTCAGATGAAATCACAGGGAGTTAATAAGGCTTAGGTATTGTCCAGAAGGTGGACACAGACAGCTTCCATCTCCATAGTGCCAAACACTTGCACTACAGCACCTCGAGAAGCTGTTCCGCTCTCTAGGGGATGCACAAGGAGCTGGATTGTACTTTGATGGTTCCCCAAAAGAAAAGGAGGTTGTTCCTTGGCATTACAGCAACAGTGAAACTTTTTGCTCCCCTACTCGCCCTCAGTTCGTAAAAAACCACATTTCCAGAGCTGTTTCTGCATGGGTTCCCAATCTCTTTTCATACAGCCTAGGACTGGAGGAGCGGTAGGGGTTCGGTCTCTCAGCCCGCAGTCACTCAGCCCTTGCTCTGAGTCACCGTACACGCACTTCAAGGAAGTGATACCGAGCACCGAACTGACCTCAGCCGCCGAGTTTCCTCGTTACAGGAGGCAGCATCATCTGGAGGTAAGCATGCAATACTCCCTGTTTACAACCCCCCCCCCCCTTTCTTTCATGTGGCTTAATTTCTGTAAGTGAATTAACATTTAAGAAGCTGTACTTTGTTAACTAAGTTTTAAAGCACCAGATGATCCCCAGGCAAAGGCAGCATAGGTACAATGCTTGTGTTACCAGTGGGGGTCTGAAACCAGCTGCCCAAACAGCAAACTTAGACTTGCTATCACTTGGAGAGCACCTGGGAAGCAGAACGAAGATGTGTAGGTAGGTGAAAAGACATCCTGCCAAGGTAAAGAAAATTTGCATGTGAATTTTCAGCAAAAACTGTGTGAAACCAGTGCCCCCACTTTGCTTTTCTCCTGGATGACTAGATGCAAACCAGTTCAGCCCTCGATTTCTGTGACCCAGGCTGCTGACTCAGCAACACCTATGTTAAAGCGATCAGGAGAAGGCACGAGATGAAACACTGCTTCCCCGGTGTCCTGGTTTCCGCTAGGACAGAGTTAATTTTCTTCCTAGTAGCTGGTATAGTGCTGTGTTTTGGATTGAGTAGGAAAGTAATGTTGATAACACACTGATGTTTTTAGTTGTTGCTAAGTAGTGTTTTATACTAAGCCAAGGATTTTTCAGCTTCTCATGCCCAGCCAGCAAGAAGGCTGGAGGGCACAAGAAGCTGGGAGGGGACACCGCCAGGACAGCTGACCCAGACTGGCCAAAGAGCTATTCCATACCATATGCCATCATGCCCAGTATATAAACTGGGGGCGCTGGCTGCGAGGGGCGGATCGCGGCTCGGGAACTAACTGGGCATCGGTCAACGAGTGGGGAGCAATTGCCTTGTGCACCACTTGCTTTGTGTAGTTTAATTCTTTTAGTATTACTATTGTCATATTATTATTATCATTAGCATTGTTTTTCATTCCTTTCTGTCCTATTAAACTGTCTTTATCTCAGCTCACGAGGTTTTTTGCCTGATTCTCTCCCCCATCCCGGGGGTGGGGGGGGAGCGAGCGAGCGGCTGCGTGGTGCTTAGCTGCCGGCTGGGGTTAAACCACGACACCCGGTCCAGCTTAGATGAAGATGTTGGCATCCTCATCCGGATGTTCAGCTGGGGATGGGGGAATCACACGCTCAGCTCTCTGATCTTAGGCCCTAACTAAGGAAATCTCTCCGTGATGGGACTGTGCTGCGTAGCACTGCGTGTTTAGAAATGGTTCAACTGGTGGCAGATCAGTTGCTTCTGCTTAGTGTTTGGGTGGTGAAAGAGGAACTCATCCTGGCTTTGTGCTGGGCAAAGAGGACAGGGCAACTGGAAAAGGTTTCTTGTTCCAACACTTTATTACCAACTCTTCTAAACTACACTTCTTACCAACTCTATTAAGCTCTATCTATTAAGAACGCTATTAATTATATGCTATGGACTTGCTGCCGACTCTCTGTGCTCTCTCTAGTTTGTGCCGCGCTGGGTCCAACGGCATCACCTGCATCTGCAGGGTTGGGGCTGCAGGTGCAGGTGGGGCAGTGGGGCACTGTTGGCCTTTGGCCGTGGGGTGGCCTTGGCCTCGGCAGAGCTGAGCCTGCTGCCAGCACGGGCATTGCCAACTGCGGAGGAGCAGCACGCTGGAGGCCATGCGGGGTGCGGCTGCTGGGGGGTGGTAGAAAGAGAAGGGCCAGAAGGGCGAACCCCTCGCTCCCCGCTGCGCCGGCAGGCTCTGGAAGTGTGGGAGCGGCTGCCCGTGGAGATGAACGGACGCTGCGGTGGCCAGGACGTCGCTTGGTGGGTGGAGATGCCTGCGCGGCCCTTGCAGGCTGACCCTCTGGGCTTCTGGAGGGGTGCCCTTCATCCACCTCCGGTGCATCTGGGGCTCTCCGTTTGAGGCTCACTCTCCTCTTGCAGTTTTCCAGCAGGTGGGGATGCTGTCGGTTAAAGCTGGGGTTATAGTAGTAGAGGATCTGAAAAAAGCAAAGGAGAAGAGTTAGTTGACACCATCCGAAGACAAAAACCCCAAGCTACGAGAACTAAGACTCTGAATTGCAAAAGAGGAGCATGGATATTGAAAAGGACTCTCAGGGGCGTTTGAAACCAAAAGCTGAGGCTAAAGGTAATAGCAGGCAGGTAATACTACGGTCCTTAGACGTATCTTCTCGCATTCAGCTGGTGCCACAGGAAGGTTTCACATTTGTACAGCAAGACCCGTAGCAAAGACATTCAGAGAAATCAGATTACACTGAGTCTGTCTTTCCATTTAATGGGTTCAAACTCTGGATATAACCGAACTGTATTTTATCTGTGTTTCTACTAGTCAGAAAGACTAACTCCAACCTTCCTGGAAACGACCCGAGAAGGAAATGAAAACCAAGCCGCTCACTACCATCCCATCTCTATTGCAAGGCCGTATTTGATGGAAGGTCCGTCTCTCCCCCAAGCCTCCTGTGAGTGTTAGTTGATGGCAGAGCAAGTGCTGTACCTGGCTGTGAGCAGAAGCTGCTGCTTCTTCTGCCAGGAATTCGGGCAGGGAGGCAGATCTTTCGAAATCCCGATGTACTTTGGCGAATCCATAGAGGTTCAGCTGCCGAAGGAAGCTCTTCATGCTCTGCGTGGCAAAAACCCGCAGAGGTCCTGCCCTGCCCAGCACCTCCTCTTTGAAGAGCTCTTCGTTGATGGCCACGCATCTTCCACCCTCACTCCACCAAATGGACCTAAACTGGTCGCTTTCCACCATTTTCCAAAGCTTCTGTGGAAAGCAGAGGGACGAGAATTCATTGGCTTTGCCTGCACTCTTGTTGGAAACGGGAGGGACTTGTTTGATCTTGTGTCCGTCCCTGCCATGTTGGACATTGCGCTCCTCCTTTATTGCTCGTCCGGCAGCGTCCCAGGGTGCTCTTTCCCCCTGTCCTGGAGGGCCAGGAGAAGCCCCCAGCTCATCCGGAGCAGCAAGGGATGTTGTTTCTGGGGGAGACGGCTCCCTTTTAATCGCTTTTGTCCAGCTGGACCGAAGTTTCCCTCGCTGGCCATCGCCCTGGACAGCCAGGCCTTGTCCTGCCAGTCAGCAAGCAAAGGCCAACTGGCACCGGCTGACTGCGGGCACCAACGGGACGTTCTGACACGCCACTGTGATGCCTGTGCCGCATAGCGGTGACATCACAGTGTGCCGTCAGGGTGATGTTTGGAAATGGTGCCCTGGCAGAAGGGAGCGGCCAGAGGAGAAGTTGCTGAAGAGCACGTGTTGCTTTTCACTCCCCGAGCCACCGACGGTGGGACTCCAGAGCCCAGAAGTCCATAAAGCTGTGTTGAACGGCTGTAGGCAATGCGAGGACCGTGCTGTGTCCGGCTGCATCCAGCAGTGGGTCCGCAGGGAGGAGCGGGGATGGCTGCTGAGTTCAGCATCCCAGTGCCCAGTTTGGAAGCTTTCCAGCTGGGCACCTCTGACACCTGCAGAAACGTCCTTACGGCCTTTGTTGTCTCGTCGCTGGATGCTGACTGTAGGGAAACATCACCCAAGCTGTTAAGGCCGCCTAAAGTTTGCGTTCACCTAAACACAAAGAGCGGCGGCAAGCGTGTAGGAAGAAGCCTCTGCCAGGCACAGGAGGAGGCAGCCCAAGACACAGGGAAGGCCTTGGGGAAAAGGAGGAGAATTCCTCCAATCCTCCACTTTTTGAGGGGCATTGCAACACAGAGGCAGAGCAGGATGACAGCTCCTTCTGAAGAGCAGAAAGAAAGAAGGAAGGGAACCTGCTCGGCAGGGACTTGCTATTTCTCCTCTCTCCTGGGGACAGGGTGGCTCCTGAATTGAATGAATTGTTTAATCTAATTCTTAGAGAGATAGTTTGGTAAATGTTGGGTGTAAATGTTGGAAATACTATTATCTTAGTATTTTTTTGTATGTGTAATGTAACTTAATGCACGCTCAAACGTGCTCCTCCCAAGCCGCGAAGAATCTGATATTTGCCATGTATTAAATGCTGAAATTCAAGCAAAGTTCACCTTGCTATTCACACCAAGAAAACGACTGTGAATTTCAAGTCCTCTTTATGCCTGGAAGGTATCACAGCTGGGTGCTTGGAGGTTTCAGCCATTCAATACGCTTCAAGTGTTCAGCTTCTGAGTATCTGGTGCATCGTTAGGGGCTGGTTTCGGGTTCTGCTGGGCACAGACATTTACGTTCTCTCAGTCCATTAACTGAACTAAGCATTGAAATGGGCATCAGGGAAGAGACGCTTCCTCTGGAGTTGCAGAAGGGTCTAACACTGCCAGAAGCTGCATAAGCGCTGCAAGAAACCCTGTCTCTAGGTTGAATTAAGGAATGGAGTTTGGTGTAGCTTGAGGGTTTGCTTGACGTGGCTGGGCCGCTTTTGGGCACGGGTATGGGTTGGCAGGTGTTGCTGGGGAATTGTTGTCGTGTTGGTTACGTTTTGTGTGCTCTGGCTCTGCTGGCATGTGCCTTGTTACCTAGGGAACCATAGGACTGGTTACAGTGGACTGGAGTTTTGTGGCCAGACTGCTTGCTGGTCGGGGACTGGCCGCGGAATGGGTGGGATGTCTAACGGGACTGTTATAGAAGCTGTTATATATAGATAGATATATATATATATAACCCCACTGAGTGGGGTTTTACCTGGATGGAGATGCAATTTTGTAGGATGGACCCTATGCTCTCCCCGCTAGCGAAAATAAAGGTGCTTTGGCTGACAGTCCGTCTGTGAGCCGGTTCCTTTGAATCAAGGTGCTGGCTTGTGGCTTGTCTTAAATAAAAGTGAGGCTGGAAACCGGGACCAGCTCTTTCTCTTGTTGTTGAAATAACGCAAGCCTGGGCACGAACACCGTTTGCCACCTTCAAATAATAGTTTTAAATGTGTAAGAGGATTTGTTTCATTCATCCTACTTATTGTAGCTATTCCTCGGTCCTTGCCTCTTGCAGTATATCTAAAGACACCCAAGACACTGGATTCCATGTGATCTAGCTTGTCTTACTCCAGACTCTGAGGAATAGAGACTAGAAAGACACAGCACATCATAAAACCAAGTTCAGAAGAATGGGAAGCAGGTTCTTCCAGACCGCTTCTCCTGCAGCTCTTGCAGCTGGGTGCTGAGCTTCTCCTGCGGCCTTTGGACTCGACGTACGAGTACAAAGCTCTTTTGGAAGAAATAAATCCTTCCCAAAAGCAAGTCACAGTGACTGCATGGCTTGAAACTAAATAGATGGCATGTGGGTCTTTCAAATGCCTTTGATTCCATTTGCGTTGCAGCGGAGGCTTGTGGCACTGCCGTGCCGATCGCTGTCTAAGGGCTCAAGTTGCTTCGTACGTGTGCAAGCGCACTGCAGCTAAAGGAAGACAGAGGAGTGCTGGGTGCTCTGCTTTGGGAAGAGATGCTGATAATTAGTGCCAGCTTGGTGGTGGTAGCAGCATCTGAACAGAGACATGCTTTCGGCTGAGGTTTCTGGGCTAGCGAGCACCTGCTACCTGCATGTGAATTAGCACAGCCCTGGGGATAAGAAGTGAACAAAACCACGTTCCTACGACTGACCCGCTGTCAGGCTGCAGGAAGGGACTGCAAACCTCTCGGTGTGTGCGAGAGCAACCTTAATCCAACCCAAGTTCGGTACAAGACAGGACAGTCGGAGAGGAGGCAGGACTCCACCAGACCGTCAGCAGAGACGGCTGCTCCAGTCGTCTAATGCAAATAAGTTACCAGATTTTTTTTTTCTGTGAATCTGTTCCTAGTTCCACTTGCCTAATTCACTACACCTCCCTAACTTGGGCAAAGACTCAACAACCGGATCGACGGCTGGCTGCCCAGATGTTGAGCGAAACCCAAGAGTTCTAGCAATTCTTGCTATGAATACCCGTACTGGTTTATCAGCCATTTGATGTGTTTTGCTTTTAAAACACTTCGGTCTTCTGCAAACTTAGTATCCTGCAGTAGAGCTTTTCTGGGAGCGCAGCCGGCTGCACAATGCCAAAGCGTCTGGGACGAGAAGGGACAAGCCCGACCACAAGCAGGCAACGGGAGGAGCGTCACAGGGGCCGAGGGCTAAGGTTTGCCTTCCCACCTTGAAGAAAAGCTGCAGCGGAGGACAAACGTGGTTAAGCAGAAGACAAGAACCACCAAAAGAAAACACAAGAGCCCTGTCTGATCTGCAGCGAGGCTCTGTCCATCAGCCTGTGCCAGACTGCAGGCTGCCTTTGCGACTGGTACTCGGGACCTTGTCTTCTGCTGATGGAAGAGGCAAAGTTTCTGGCTGTTACTGAGCCACTTCTCAGTGGCTGGAAGGGAGAGACGGGTCACTTTAAACTCTTTTACCAACATTAAGCAGAGAGGAATCTTTGCAGCTGTGTGTGTCTGTTGTTCCTGATAAGCACCCTTTTCTCTAGAGGCTGTTGATCCCTGGCTGCTACCAGGCTGGCTGCGTTTGCACCTAGGTCTGCAAGATGGCTACAGCTGCTCCGCCTCCCTGTTTCTTTCGGATATTTTTAAAAACTCGGCTCAGTTCAGAAAACCCCAAACCCGAGCAGAAAGCGAAGGCGCGGCTGAAGTGCCGGGCGGGAGCGAGCAGGGGCGCTTGACCGAGGGAAGGGCGGCGGGCCCGCACCGGCAGCCGCTTCACCGCCGGAGCAGCCGGTGCCCGCGCTGCCCCGCGGAGGGGCCGGGCCGCGGGCGGTGCGGGGCTCCCGCAGCTGCGGCCGAGCAGAGGTGAGCCCGTTCCGCCCCGAGTCCGCGCTCGCATCCCTCCCGGGGCTGCTGCTGGCACGGGCGGGCGGCGGGAGGGAGCGGCGCTGCCCGGCGGGGCGGGGGCTGCCGGGGCCGGTCTCCGCCGCTCCGCTCCGCTCCGCTCCGCCCCGCGCGGGCGCGCACCCCGCGGGCAGCTCCGCGGGGCGCCGCGGCCAGGACCCGCCGCCGCCGCCTCCGCCCCGCCGAGCGGCTGCCGGCGGGCTCCCCGCGGCCGCGCACCGCGGCCGGCCGGGCCGGGCCGGGCCGTGCCGTCCTCCGCCGGAGCCGAGGCGCCGCCGCAGATGTGGGGCTGCTGCCGCCGCCGCCGTGGCTGCCCGCAGGGCCGGCACTGCCGAGGTAGGAGCCCCGGCCGCCGGGGCCTCCCCGCGGCCTCCCCGCCCGGAGCGGGGCTGCTCGGCTGCGGCTGGGCGCCCGCCGGGGCGCTTCGTCCCTTCCCCCCGTGGCTGCAAAGCCGGGGGTGCCCGCCGGGGAGGTTGCAAGCGGGCGGCGGGGGGGAGGCGCCGCCGGTGGGAGCCCGTGGCGGGGATGGCGTGAGCCGCTGTGAGAGCCGGGCGGGGAGCGGAGCGGAGCGGAGCGGGACGGCGGGGAGCGGGCCGCGGGGGCCGCGGGGTGCAGAGCAGCCCCTTTGGCATGGGGCTGGCCCCGGGAGCAGGAGGCCCAGCCCTGCCGCCTTCCCTCTAAGGGGGGTCCCGGTGTGTGGCCCCCGGCTCAGCCCCTCTGTGGGTGGATGGTGGGGTGCCACCAACTGCCCCCTTACGGGTAAGGGGCCTGGTAGCAGGACTGGCACCAAGGGTCACCGTCATCAGGGAGGTTCCTGGGAGGTGCTGCAGGACTCCTGGGTCCCAGCAGGCTTCTGGGGAGGTAGAGGATGGGTGGGGGTCACCTGCCCCAGAGGGGGACCAGTGGCTCAAGGCTGGGGTGTCCTCTCCATCTGGGGTGCTCCTCTCCCTGGAGCAGCCCAGCGTGCCCCTGATGCCCCTCTTTCCCCCAGGACTCGTGCCAGATCATCAAGAACTACCTGGAGGGGGACCTGGGCCGCTACATCGTGAATGTCACGACGGCGGCACAGCTCTGCAGCACGGCGCTGGGCCAGGGCCGGGGCCGCTGCCTGCGCCAGGACAGCACCGCCGATGTCTTCCTCCCCCTCAACTCCACCAGCTTCCAGCTGCGGCGCCGGGACGGGGACCACCCCCAGCGCCCCCTCTTCTGGGCCGAGGCCAGCCGTCCTCTGCTGACACCCTCTTCCTACGGCTCCGCAATTGGGCCTCCGTGGACATCTACCAGCAGAAGTCGGAGGAGCTGGTGTGGCAGCAGCACCCGCAGTGGCCCCCGAGCTGGTGAAGGAGACGGCCAAGCAGCAGTTGGAGCAGAGTGCCCGCAACTTCGTGGAGCAGACCCTGCAGCTGGGCGAGACCCTCCGTCCCAATGGCTACTGGGGTTTCTAGGGCTTCCCCAACTGCTACGACGATGACTTCGACAGCCTGCCCTACACCGGGACGTGCCCGGTGCTGGAGCAGCAGAGGAACAAGGAGCTGCGGTGGCTCTGGGAGAGCAGCCGGGCGCTCTTACCCAGCATCTACCTGCCCCCCTGCTTCAACAGCACCAGCAAGGCGCTCGCCTCTGTCCGGCCCCGCGTGGCCGAGGCTTTCGCCGTCCAGCGCGGCGTCCTCGACCGCGGCATCCCCGTCCTGCCCTACTCCCAGATCGCCTTCGACCACACTGTCGACTTCCTCTCCCAGGTGATGGGGACGTGGGGACGGTGGGCACCTCTCGGGCTGATGGGGAGGCAGCGCGGGGGCTTTGGGCCGCGTTGACTTCTCCTCTCCCCTTGGCTGCAGGAGGACCTGATGAACACCATCGGGGAGAGCGCGGCTCAGGCGCCGCCGGCATCGTCCTCTGGGGCAGCCTCAACTACAGCACCTCCAAGGTGAGTGCGGCGGGCGGCACCGCGCCACCGCCCGCGGGACCCCCGTTCCCCGGCCGCGCAGGGCTGTGACACCGCGTGCCATTGCAGGAGATGTGCCTGAGGCTGAAGGACTACGTGGAGGGCCCCTGGGCCACTACGTCGTCAACGTGACGGCCAGCGCCGATCTGTGCAGCCAGAGCCTGTGCTCCGGCCAGGGCCGCTGCGTGCGCCAGGAGAACAAGCGGGCTTCCTCCACCTCGACCCCTTCCGCTTCGCCATCGACCTGCAAGCCGGCAAGCCCTGGCTGGTGGCCCAGAGCCTGGAGTCCGGGGACGACGTCTCCCGGCTGGCCGAGGAGTTCAGCTGCCAGTGCTAGGACAAGCGGCAGGACCCGCTGCGACACTCAGGGCTTCGCCGAGTGACCTCCCCCCCCGTGCGGGGACACCGGGCGGGCAGGTGACACACCCCACACCCCAGCACCTTCGCCGTGGGGTTGGGAACCTGACGCGAGGCTGCTAATAAAACCGGTAGGCACCCGCAAGCGTCTCCTTGGCTTCTGCTGTGGCACGTTTTGGGGTGGGAGGGTCCCCCAGGGACACTGTGGTGCCTCGCGATGCTGCAAGGGCTGTGCGTCGGGCCAGGGGTCTGGGAGTGTATGCCTCAGAGAAGGCAGAAAAGAAGAGGAAAATGTATGGGAGAAGACATAGGAAGGGGATAATGGGGAAGAGGAGGAGAAAAGGGGAGCGGTGGGGAGCGGCCAGAGAGCGGAGGCGATAGGTGCAAAGATGTGCCTGTGCGGCTGTAGCTGGGGAGTGCAGGCCCCCAGCTCCCACCGGGCACAGAGGTGTGAACCAGTGCCCCACTTTGCTTTTCTCCTGGATGACTAGATGCAAACCAGTTCAGCCCTTGACTTCTGTGACCCAGGCTGCTGACTCAGCAATCCCTATGTTAAAGCGATCAGGAGAAGGCACGAGATGAAACACTGCTTCCCAGTCCAGCTTAGATGAAGATGTTGGCATCCTCATCTGGATGTTCAGCTGGGGATGGGGAATCACACGCTCAGCTCTCTGATCTTAGGCCCTAACTAAGGAAATCTCTCCGTGATGGGACTGTGCTGCGTAGCACTGCACGTTTAGAAATGGTTCAACTGGTGGCAGATCAGTTGCTTCTGCTTAGTGTTTGGGTGGTGAAAGAGGAACTCATCCTGGCTTTGTGCTGGCAAAGAGGACAGGGCAACTGGAAAAGGTTTCTTGTTCCAACACTTTATTACCAACTGTTCTAAGCTACCTTTCTTACCAACTCTATTAAGCTCTTATCTATTAAAATGCTATTAATTAGACGCTACGGACTTGCTGCCGACTCTCTGTGCTCTCTCTAGTTTGTGCCGCGCTGGGTCCAACGGCATCACCTGCATCTGCAGGGTTGGGGCTGCAGGTGCAGGTGGGGCAGTGGGCACTGTTGGCCTTTGGCCGTGGGTGGCCTTGGCCTCGGCAGAGCTGAGGCTGCTGCCAGCACGGGCATTGGAAACTGTGGAGGAGCAGCATGCTGGAGGCCATGTGGGGTGCGGCTACTGGGTGGTGGTAGCAAGAAGAGGGCCAGAAGGGCGAACCCTCGCTCCCCGCTGTGCCGGCAGGCTCTGGAAGTGTGGGAGCGGCTGCCCGTGAGATGAACGGACGCTGCGGTGGCCAGGACGTCGCTTGTGGGTGGAGATGCCTGCGCAGCCTTGCAGCTGACCCTCTGGTTCTGGAGGGGTGCCCTTCATCCACCTCCGGTGCATCTGGGGCTCTCCGTTTGAGGCTCACTCTCCTCTTGCAGTTTCCAGCAGGTGGGGATGCTCTCGGTTAAAGCTGGGGTTAAGTAGTAGAGGATCTGAAAAAGCAAAGGAGAAGAGTTAGTTTGACACCATCCGAAGACTGGAAAACCCCAAGCTACGAGAACTAAGGCTCTGAATTGCAAAGAGGAGCATGGATATTGAAAGACTCTCAGGGGCGTTTGAACCAAAAGCTGAGGCTAACCGTAATTTTATCTGTGTTTCTACTAGTCAGAAAGACTAACTCCAACCTTCCTGAAAACACCGAGAAGGAAATGAAAAACCAAGCCGCTCGCTACCATCCCATCTCTATTGCAAGGCGTATTGATGGGAAGGTCCGTCTCTCCCCCAAGCCTCCTGTGAGTGTTAGTTGATGGCAGAGCAAGTGCTGTACTGGCTGTGAGCAGAAGCTGCTGCTTCTTCTGCAGGAATTCGGGCAGGAGGCAGATCTTTCGAAATCCCGATGCACTTTGCGAATCCATAGAGGTTCAGCTGCCGAAGAAGCTCTTCATGCTCTGCGTGGCAAAAACCCGCAGAGGTCCTGCCCTGCCCAGCACCTCCTCCTTGAAGAGCTCTTCGTTGATGGCCACGCATCTTCCACCCTCACTCCACCAAATGGACCTAAACTGGTCGCTTTCCACCATTTTCCAAAGCTTCCGTGGAAAGCAGAGGGATGAGAATTCACTGCTTTGCCTGCGCTCTTGTTGGAAACCGCAGGACTCGTTTGGTGTGTGCCCGTCCTGCCATGTTGGACATTGCGCTCCTCCTTTATCGCTCGTCCGGCAGCGTCCCAGGTGCTCTTTCCCCTGTCCTGGAGGGCCAGGAGAAGCCCCCAGCTCATCCGGAAGCAGCAAGGATGTTGTTTCTGGGGGAGACGGCTCCCTTTTAATCGCTTTTGTCCCAGCTGACCGAAGCTTCCTCGCTGGCCATCGCCTGGACAGCCAGCCTTGTCCTGCCAGCACAAGCAAAGGCCAACTGGCAACGGCTGACTGCGGGCACCAACGGGACGTTGTGACACGCCACTGTATGCTGTGCCGCATAGCGGTGACATCACAGTGTGCCGTCAGGGTGATGTTTGGAAATGGTGCCCTGGCAGAAGGGAGCGCCAGAGGAGAAGTTCTGAAGAGCACGTGTTGCTTTTCACTCCCCGAGCCACCGACGGTGGGACTCCAGAGCCCAGAAGTCCATAAAGCTGTGTTGAACGGCTGTAGGCAATGCGAGGACCGTGCTGTGTCCGGCTGCATCCAGCAGTGGGTCCGCAGGGAGGAGCGGGGATGGCTGCCGAGTTCAGCATCCCAGTGCCCTGTTTGGGCAAATAAGGGCAGCCTGTCACTTACAACTGTCCTACGTTGCCTAGTTTTTCATTTCAACAACTACTTTTTTGTCTAGGCAGCTTAAGCCACACGTTCTCTCCAAAAAGAATGTATCCTAAGTACTTGCTATGGTTAACTGTCCCAAAGAGAGAAACCTGAACTGCTGATTGCTCTGAAATTAGAATATTTTACAGTCATCTAGAATGAAGATGCTAAGAGCGAGAAGCCTTGAAATGCTTCGGTATGACGAGGACATAAAGTAGTTTAGCTGAACGGCAAGGTACAGATTAAGTCTTGCATAAACCAGATGGCAGAAAGCCCTCCCAAACAATCCACAGGCTTTTCAGATACAAGTTGGAAATTTGAGGCCTGTTAATTAGCTAATAGAAAAGTTCTCCTCTTGCCTCCAAGGACACCGGAATGTGTGAGCAGCTCAAGGTGCCGCCCAGAGCAACAGAGGTTTCGTTGGCTTTGAATAAAGCATACCCCCATACATGCCACTAGCATCAAGGATGTGCACAAGGCTTCACTGCTTTCCTGGTGATTCATACTTGAAATAAAACGTGCAACGTCTTTTTCGCATGCAATGTCGAAGCTCGCTTCTGATTACTGTTTCCAAAGCGAAATACCAAGCCCTACGGAAATCATTTCCAGAAGCTTGAATGTAAGACCCTGTACCCAAACCCCAGCTCAGTCTGTCATCTTTTGCTCACTCAGAGCGCGCTGACTTGAACACGAGATCTTCTAGCTACCAGTTACCTAAAATGACAGTGGCTTTTCCTTACAGTCTCTTTGTATTTGGGTTTTGTGTTTGAAAATCACCCACTTCCTACCTTTTCTCTTGCTCAGGTATTGCTAGGAAAGATCTGGAGAGACCTAAAAGAGATGTAAGAAAGATCTAGAATGGTCTTCAGGGGCCACAGACTCTGCTGTTGCCCTGGATTTGACAGACCTTGTGTCAGAGCACTAGCAGGGCGATCAGACGTCATTCCTCTGAGTCAACAGATTGCCATTTCAGAAGTTACTTGAACAAAAATGGAAACCCTGACGCACAGTTTGCGGGCCCTCAGCAAGTGTTTGATAATCCAGCCCAAACAGCAGGCCCTGCTTCAGGTTATATAAACAAGAATGCCTCTGCCTTTGGAAGCTTGTCCTACTTTGTTCCCTAAGTTTTTAAATCTGCCAGCAATGGGGCTGGGCACCAGCAGAGGACTTTTGCCACAAAATGCAGGTGCAGGAGCAGCTCCTTTCTTGCGAGTGTGTCAAGTCTTACGCAGGCAGCGCTGGTATGCAGGTTGCAAGGGCTTCCACGTTTTCTGTCAGGGAAACGCGTGGTTTGTGCTTTTCGCTGCAGTCAGGACCGTCAGAGGCAGAACACCCGTGCTATTTGCAGCATCTCTGCTGCTCTCATTCGGCAGTAACTCCTCTCCTAGTTATTTTCCACCCTGGGATTTTAAAAAACAGGCTAATCCGTGTCCTGTGCTGGCATTAGGAAGTCAGCGGGAGTGTTATCAACAGCCCAGGGAGGGTCAGAGTAAGGCCTTGTGGACTGACGAGAGTGAAGCCGTTTGCTTGTGCTGTGTAAAACACCTTGCCAACTCATTTTCCTCCCATGACACGTTAAGCAAAAACCATCCAGTGCTCCAAACACTGCTCTAATCTGCTGATGCAGACTTCAAGCAAACACCAAATATTGTAGCAAAACCTTTTGCGTGTGAACTGTCCTCTATTTAATTGTAACTCTTCTCAGGAGGCAAAATTTGATGTGACAGATGACTGGTCATAATTCCCAATTAAGACATAGAAAGAGCTGTCACCCTCTGTGCTGTCGGGCAGAGTTCGGGGTTCGTTGCAGCAAAACCAATCCAAGCTGGAGTTGAAGGGGGACACGCACACCAAACTTGGAGACCGAACCTGCCCTCAGCACAAAGCATATATTCTTTACTACCTTATTTGTTTCAATACGCACCAACGGATACCTGCACACAGCAGATACCAGCTGAGATCACAGGGAGTTCCATATTTGAGGCCTGGCTTTTCTCACCACAACAACAACTCGGTAAAGAGAGTAGGAGGACCCAGGGAAGTCGCAGCATCCAGCAACGCAGGTGCAGCGTTGTTGGAAGCCTGACTTTTGCCGGACTATATTCTATACAGTCACGGTGCACGATGCAGAACTACAGTGGCTGGCTGAACACAACTATCCTGCATACTCGGGGAGCGCGTGTTGTGCAAAGCATCAGCAGAACAGACACAGTGCCAGAGAGGCGGGTGTTTGCTTCCTTGTCTTCAAGGCAGCTGGGAAAAGGGGTGTCTGTTTAATCTCATTCTCCTTTTATAAAATCGTGGAGGTGGGTTTCATCTGAAACCAGCCTGCCTCCCTGACTGCATAAACCAGCTCTTGGGGCACAAGTGACTCTTTATAGTCACTGCCTGAGAACAGAAAAGCCTCCCTAAAACGAGCCCCCCTTTCTCCCTGCATCTCTGCCACCCTATCAAAACTAGTTAGATGGAGCAGATTTTCTGTCAGAAATCCATGCTGCATTTATTCACATTGAAAAATACCTAGGATGCTTTTTATTTCACGCACTAACACTCGTTCAGTTTGCTTTGACAACCTGCTTATAGAATGTGTTGAATCCCTGATGACATTGCAATGGAATGAACTAATTTGAAAAGCTGCAGTCTCCCATCAGTTTATGAAACCAGGTGAGCCCAAGAAGAACACCACCAAAGTCTGCTAGCAGCTGCTCTTCAGGATGTTGGTCAGAAGGGTCATGAAACCTTTCCTCC
>NW_026114116.1:0-46662 GCF_018139145.2 Gymnogyps californianus | reverse complement strand
GCCCTGTATATGTGTTGCTCTCTCTTTGACCTAATGGTGCTGCTCCCAGCATATGTCACTCCTTAACATGAGCTGTGTTTTCAGCCAAAACCTGAGCAGGAGTTCAGTGAACAGTCACGCATGAGATAAGGTGTCCTGGTTTCGGCTGGGACAGAGTTAATTTTCTTCTTAGTAGCTGGTACAGTGCTGTGTTTTGGATTTAGTGTGAGAATGATGTTGATAACACGCTGATGGTTTAGTTGTTGCTAAGGAGCGCTTATCTTAAGCCAAGGACTTTCCAGTTTCCCATGCTCTGCCAGCAAGCAGGTGTGCAAGAAGCTGGGAGGGAGCATGGCCAGGGCAGCTGACCCCAACTAGCCAAAGGGGTATTCCATACCATGGAACCTCATGCCCAGTATATAAACTGGGGGAATTGGCCAGGAGGGGTGGATTGCTGCTCAGGCATCGGTCAGCGGGTGGTGAGCAATTGCATTGTGCATCACTTGTCTTTTCTTGGGTGGTGTTTTTTTTTTTGTTATATTCCTTTTCATTACTATTATTATTATTAGTAGTAGTAGTTAGTAGTGTATTTTATTTTACTTTAGTTATTAAACTGCTCTTATCTGAACCCATGAGTTTTACTTTTTTTCCTCCTCCCCACCCCACTGGGAAGGGGGAGGGGGGAGCAGCTGCGTGGTGCTGAGTTGCTGGCTGGGGTTAAACCATGACAGCCTTTTTGGCACCCAATGTGGGGCTCGAAGGGTTGAGATAATGACAGATCTGATCAGAGTGTGTTAAAACAAACTTGTTACAAGTATTCGTTGTATTGGTTTGATAGTCACTGGTTACAATGTGGGTTCGTTTGCTCTCAAGGTTGGTGTGGTGGTTCTTGAAGTTGCGTTATGTAATGCCCTACTTGCAGTATATGCTCCCTGTTGTGCTGTTTATCATCTGTGGGAACCGGGCTAGAGTTATCATGGTGTTGTTCTTTGTAACTGTCGTGGATTTAACCCCAGCCGGCAGCTAAGCACCACGCAGCCGCTCGCTCACTGCCCCCCCACCCCTGGGATGGGGGAGAGGATCAGGAAAAAAAAAACCTTGTGAGTTGAGATAAAGACAGTTTAATAGGACAGAAAGGAATGAAAAACAATGATAATGATGATAATAATATGACAATAGTAATACTAAAAGAATTAAACTATACAAAGCAAGTGGTGCACAAGGCAACTGCTCACCACTCGTTGACCGATGCCCAGTTAGTTCCCGAGCCGTGATCCCCCTTCCCACTTAACTCCCCCCAGTTTATATACTAGGCATGATGCCATATGGTATGGAATATCCCTTTGGCCAGTTTGGGTCAGCTGTCCTGGCGGTGTCCCCTCCCAGCTTCTTGTGCCCCTCCAGCCTTCTTGCTGGCTGGGCAGGAGAAGCTGAAAAATCCTGGACTTAGGATAAACACTACTTAGCAACAACTGAAAACATCAGCGTGTTATCAACATTATTCTCATACTAAATCCAAAACACAGCACTATACCAGCTACTAGGAAGAAAATTAACTCTGTCCTAGCCGAAACCAGGACAGTATCCACCCCTTATTCTATACCATCTACATCATGTCCAGGTCCCACACTTTCCAATGCATTTTCAATTAATCACCACCACTTTTGCTGCCTTTTAATACATATACACACAGATATCATTCCCTTAATGTATAAGCCTTTACAATGTCCATTTAAAATGTTCGTTGAGTTCATTCAGTCCATGACTTTGGACTCCATCTGTCATAACAGTCTGTCTGGGCAGGAGGGATGGTGCGAAGTCCGCTCAGTCGGCAGAGCAGGATCCGGCTTTGGTGCAGTGCAGCGGGCGGATGACATTGGGCGCAGCAGGGGATGGTGTGTGGTGTTGGATTGTTGCATGCTGCAGTCACTCCTGGTTCCATCACTACTGCACTTCACTTGGTTTTATCAAAGTTCATTCTTTATTAATCTAAGGGATTCTTACTGTAATACCATTGATATAGCATATAACAACTATAGTAGTGATGACATACAGTGGCAGGCTTATATAGCAATTAACATCATACAATTTAATTCACTGGCTATTCTCACCTAAAACCAAATCCCCTTGAGGCACACATCAGACTTCCCCATCCTTCCGCATCACCCACCAAGTGCACCCAGGTCCTTGAGCAAAAGCAATCCCACGAATGGGTTTGCCTTTGCCTGAGGCAGGAGTAACCCAGACTGTCTTCCCTAGCATATTCTTCATGTGCACTACAGGGACTTTATCCCCTTCTACAGTACGTAAAAGTTCTGATTGGGCAGGGCCAGACCGATTGGCAGATCCTCTAGTGTTGACTAACCAGGTGGCCTTTGCTAGATGTGTATCCCAGTGTTCGAAGGTCCCAACCCCATTGCTCTCAATGTGGTCTTTAACAACCCATGGTATCGCTCGATTTTCCCGGAGGCTGGTGCATGGCAGGGGATGTGATACACCCACTCAGTGCCGTGCTCTTTGGCCCAGGTGTCTATGAGATTGTTCCAGAAATGAGTCCCCTTGTCTGCCTCAATCCTTTCTGGGGTACCGTGTCGCCATAAGACTTGCTTCTCAAGGCCCAGGATAGTGTTCCGGGTGGTGGCATGGGGCACGGGATATGTTTCCAGCCAGCCGGTGGTTGCTTCCACCATTGTAAGCACATGGCGCTTGCCTTGGCAGGTTTGTGGGAGTGTGATATAGTCAATCTGCCAGGCCTCCCCATATTTCTATTTCAGCCATCGTCCCCCATACCAAAGAGGCTTTAACCGCTTGGCTTGCTTGATTGCAGCGCATGTTTCACATTCATGGATGACCTGTGCGATAGTGTCCATGGTCAGGTCCACCCCTCGATCAAGAGCCCATCTGTATGTTGCATCTCTTCCCTGATGACCTGAGGTGTCATGGGCCCACCAAGCCATGAATAATTCACCCTTATGCTGCCAGTCCAGATCTACCTGAGCCCCTTCAATCCTAGCAGCCTTGTCTACCTGCTGGTTGTTTTGATGTTCTTCAGTGGCCCGGCTCTTGGGTACGTGGGCATCTACATGACGTACTTCCACAACCAGGGTCTCTAGCCGGGCAGCAATATCTTGCCACAATGGGGCAGCCCAGATGGGTTTACCCCTGCGTTGCCAGTTACTCTGCTTCCATTGCTGCAACCACCCCCACAGAGCATTTGCCACCATCCATGAGTCAGTATAGAGATAAAGTATTGGCCATTTTTCTCATTCAGCAATGTCTAAAGCCAGCTGGATGGCTTTCACCTCTGCAAACTGACTCGATTCACCTTCTCCTTCTGCAGTTTCTGCAGCTTGTCGTATAGGACTCCATACAGCCGCCTTCCACCTCCGATGCTTTCCCACAATGCGACAGGACCCATCAGTGAACAGGGCATATTGCCTCTCATTTTCTGGCAGTTCATTATACAGTGGGGCCTCTTCAGCACGCGTCACCTCCTCCTCTGGCGATATTCCAACATCTTTGCCTTCTGGCCAGTCCGTGATCACTTCCAGGATTCCTGGGCGACTGGGGTTTCCTATTCGACTTCATTGTGTGATCAGTGCAACCCACTTACTCCACGTAGCATCAGTTGCATGATGTGTAGAAGGGACCTTCCCTTTGAACACCCAGCCCAGCACCGGCAGTCGGGGTGCTAAGAGGAGCTGTGTTTCAGTACCAACCACTTCTGAGGCAGCTCGAACTCCTTCATATGCTGCTAATATCTCCTTTTCAGTTGGAGTATAGTGGGCCTCAGATCCTCGATATCCCCGAATCCAAAACCCTAGGGGTCGACCTCAGGTCTCCCCGGGTGCTTTCTGCCAGAGACTCCAGGTAGGGCCATTCTCCCCGGCTGCGGTGTAGAGCACAGTTTTCACATCTGGTCCTGCCCGGACTGGCCCAAGGGCTACTGCATGAACTGTCTCCCGTTTAATCTGTTCAAAGGCTTGTTGTTGCTCAGGGCCCCATTTGAAATCATTCTTCTTCCGGGTCACTTGATAGAGAGGGCTTACAATCAGACTCTAATTTGGAATATGCATTCTCCAAAAACCCACAACCCCTAAGAAAGCTTGCGTTTCCTGTTTACTAGTCGGTGGGGACATAGCTGCTATTTTGTTGATCACATCCATTGGGATGTGACAACGTCCATCTTGCCATTTCATTCCTAAACACTGAATCTCCTGTGCGGGTCCCTTCACCTTACTCTGTTTTATGGCAAAACCGGCTTTCAGAAGGATTTGGATTATTTTCTCCCCTTTCTCAAAAACTTCTTCTGCTGTGTTGCCCCATACGATGATGTCATCAATGTCCTGCAGGTGTTCTGGAGCTTCACCCTGTTCCAGTGCAGTCTGGATCAGTCCATGGCAAATGGTGGGGCTGTGTTTCCACCCCTGGGGCAGTCGATTCCAGGTGTACTGGACGCCCCTCCAAGCGAAAGCAAACTGTGGCCGGCACTCGGCTGCCAAAGGGATTGAGAAAAATGCATTAGCGATATCACTTGTGGCGTACCACTTGGCTGCCTTTGACTCCAGTTCATATTGAAGTTCTAGCATGTCTGGCACAGCAGCACTCAGCGGTGGCGTGACTTCATTCAGGCCACGATAGCCTACTGTTAGTCTCCGCTCTCCATTAGACTTTCGCACTGGCCATATGGGGCTGTTAAAGGGTGAGCGAGTCCTGCTGATCACCCCTTGGCTCTCCAGTCGATGAATCAGCGTATGGATGGGAATCAGGGAGTCTCGGCTGGTGCGATATTGCCGCCGGTGCACCGTTGTGGTAGCGATCGGCACCTGTTGTTCTTCGACCCTCAGCAACCCCACAACCGAAGGGTCCTCCGAGAGACCAGGTAAGGTGGACAACTGTTCAATTCCCTCTGTCTCCAAGGCAGCTATACCAAAGGCCCACTGGTGCCCCTATTGGGTCCTTGAAATACCCTCTCCTGAGATAGTCTATGCCAAGGATGCATGGGGCCTCCGGGCCAGTCACAATGGGGTGTTTCTGCCACTCATTCCCAGTTAGGCTCACTTCAGCCTCCAATACAGTGAGCTGCTGGGATCCCCCTGTCACCCCAGAAATACAGATGGGTTCTGCCCCTTTATAACTTGATGGCATTAGAGTACACTGTGCACCGGTGTCCACTAGAGCCTTGTACTCCTGTGGGTGTGATGTGCCAGGCCATCGGATCCACACAGTCCAGTAAACCCGGTTGTCCCTCTCCTCCACCTGGCTGGAGGCAGGGCCCCTCTAATCCTGGTCAGAGTATTTGTTACTCACTTCTTGTAAAAATGACTTAGAGGTCCCTTCAAGAGGGTCAGAAGCCCTTCTACTTTGTCTGGAAACTGGAGCGGCATCTTTCCTGGAAGAATCCCCTTTTCTGGTTGTTTTTCCTTTCAATTCACGTACCCGTGCATCTAGGACCGAGGTAGGTTTTCTATCCCACTTCCTCATGTCCTCTCCGTGGTCACGCAGGTAAAACCACAGGGTACCCCGTGGTGTGTACCTTCTATATTCTCTCTCTTGAGCAGAGGAATGCTCACTCCTAATGGCTGAGATATTGGTCTGTACAGGTGGGGAGTAGGACTTTTCGATCAGTTCAATCAGTTTTTTGGACTTTTCGGACAGTTTTTCCACAGCCGAGACACAGGCTCGTAGGGAGGAAGAGAGATTTTCTTCATATGGCCGGAGTTGGCGAGCCATTTCATCCACTGTCGGTGCCTCTTTGTCTTTCCAAGTTAGTACTGCCAATGGGTTGGCATACGATGATGGTGCGCTCCGTACAAACTTCCGCCACATGGGTCGTGTGCAGTGAACTTTGTCTGGATCTCTGGGTAATTGTGAACTGTCCGGGTCATAATAAATCATCTCTAGCACGGCTAATTCCCTCAGGTACTGGATACCTCTTTCCATGGTGGTCCATTTGCCTGGCTGACATATAACATCTTCCTTGAAGGGGTACCTTTCCTTCACACTTGACAGGAGTCGCCTCCAGAGGCTGAGGGCTTGTGTCCCTTTTCCAATCGCCTTATCAATGCCACCTTCCCTAGCAAGTGGTCCCAGCTGCTTGGCTTCCCTACCCTCTAATTCCAGGCTACTAGCCCCATTATCCCAGCATCGGAGCAGCCAGGTGATAATGTGCTCGCCTGGACGACGGCTGAAGTCTTTTCGCATATCTCGCAGCTCACTCAGGGATAGGGATCGGGTGATTACCTCTGGTTCTGCCTCTTCCTCCTGTTCTCGTGATGGCCCTGGTTCATCTTCATCCTTCGTTAAACGAACTGATTTTTTTGTATATTTCTTCTTCTGTATAGGGGCGACTGATACTGGCACAGGTTGGTTCTCTGGTTCAGCCGCAGCGCCTGTCGCAGGGGTTGGAGTAGCCACAGCGCCTGTCGCAGAGGTTGGAGTAGCCGCAGCGCCTGTTGCGGAGGTTAGAGTAGCCACCGTGTCTGTTGCAGAGGTCGGAGTAGCCACCGTGTCTGTTGTGGGGGTTGGAGTAGCCGCCTTGCCTGTCGCTGGGGTTGCAGTAGCCGCTGCATCTGTCGCAGGGGTTGCAGTAGCCGCAGTATCTGTCGGTCTGTTTTCCCTCCCTTCCCCCTGAGGGTGCTGCACAGTATCGAGCAGTGTTTGGTAGATACTGGCCAGGGCCCAGCACAGTGCGATAAGTTGTGCCTCTTTGGAATCGCCACAGCATTTTCCTTTCAGATAGTCTATCACTTCATCAGGGTCCTGTAGTTGTTCGGGAGTGAAGTTCCAAACCATTGGAGGTGAGAAGTTCTCTAGGTACCTGCCCATGTTCTCCCACATGCCATGCCACCCGTGGCTATTCAGCCTCGGGGCAGATTTCCGAAAGGTATTCTTAAACAGTTGTTTAACCTTAAACAAGACCTGGAACACATTCAGGAGACATAACAATAGGAACATGCTGGTTTGAACATCCCAAGGATATTCAAAATTCTCAAGAGCTACTGTAATTTGCCTGGAGGAGAAGGGGAAGCTGAAGAAAGGTGTCTCCCCGTGGCTTGGCTCTCCGAGGAGAAAAGGTACAAGGTGTAATTATTAATAGTTTCTGATAGACGGCTCCCGAAGTACGGAGGTGACGGCAATGCTGAGTACGAATACCAGATTAGTTTCACGACCAGCAATTCTATCGTATCGTAAGCCAGTGTTACAAAGTAGAACACCATGATAACTCTGGCCCAGTTCCCACGGGTGATAAACAGCACAGCAGGGAGCATATACTGCAAGTAAGGTATCACATAACGCACCTTTAAGAACAAGCGCACCAACTTTGAGAGCGAATACATCAACATTGTGACCAGCAACTATTGAACTAATATAATGTATGTTTATAACAAATTTGTTCTAACACATTCCAGTCAGATTTGTCGTTATCTCAACCCGTCAAGCCCCACGTTGGGCGCCAAAAAGGACTGTCGTGGTTTCACCCCAGCCGGCAGCTAAGCACCACGCAGCCGCTCGCTCACTGCCCCCCCACCCCTGGGATGGGGGAGAGAATCAGGAAAAAAAAACCTCGTGAGCTGAGATAAAGACAGTTTAATAGGACAGAAAGGAAGGAAAAACAATGATAATGATAATAAAGATATGACAACAGTAATACTAAAAGAATTAAACTATACAAAGCAAGTGATGCACAAGGCAATTGCTCACCACTTGTTGACCGATGCCCAGTTAGTTCCCGAGCCGCGATCCCCCCTCCCAGTTAACTCCCCCCAGTTTATATACTGGGCATGATGTCATATGGTATGGAATAGCTCTTTGGCCAGTTTGGGTCAGCTGTCCTGGCTGTGTCCCCTCCCAGCTTCTTGTGCCCCTCCAGCCTTCTTGCTGGCTGGGCAGAGAAGCTGGAAAATCCTTGACTTAGGATAAACACTACTTAGCAACAACTGAAAACATCAGTGTGTTATCAACATTATTCTCCTACTAAACCCAAAACACAGCACTGTACCAGCTACTAGGAAGAAAATTAACTCTGTCCTAGCCGAAACCAGGACAGTAACACTGGCTTATGATATGATAGAAGTGCAAGCCGTGAAACTAATCGGGTGTTTGTACTCGGCATTGTTGTCACCTCTGTACTTCGGGAGCCACCTCTGGGAGACTATTAATAATTGTACCTTTTACCTTTTCTCCTCTGGGAGCCAATCTATGGAGGAGAGATCTCCGTACTTCGGGTGCTATCTCCTGGAGAATATTAATAACTGCACTTTCTACCTTTTCTCCTCGGGGAGCCGACCTATTGGGGAGACATCTTCCCACATCTTCCCTTTCTCTGCCAGGTTAATTACAATAGCATTGGAGGAGTTTGTAAATTTTGAATCTCCTTGGGATGTTGAACTCAGCATGGTCCTATTGCTAGGAATCAGCCTGTTCCTGAATGTGGTTCAGATCTTGTCTAGGGTTAAACAACTATTTAAAAATACCACCCAGAGATCAACTCCCACAACTGCGGCTACTCAAACTCTGGCAACAGGTACTGCAGCTACTCTAATTCCCACAACAAGCACTGTGGCTACTCAAACCATGACGACAAGCACTGTGGCTACTCAAATCCTGGCGACAGGCGCTGCAGCTACTCTAATTCCCACAACAAGCACTGCGGCTACTCAAACGACGACAGGCACTGCGGCTACTCCAATCCCCACAACTGTGGCTACTCAAACCCCAGTGATAAGCACTGTAGGTACTCAGACCCTGGCAACAGGCCCTGTGGCTACTCAAACCTTGGCGATGGGTGATGCAGCTGAACTAGAGAATCAACTGGTGCCAGTATCAATCGCCCCTATACAGAAGAAGAAATATACAAAAAAATCAGTTTGCTTAGTGAAGGATGAAGATGAACCAGGGCCATCACGAGAACAGGAGGAAGAGGCAGAACCGGAGATAATCACCCGATCTCTATCCCTGAGTGAGCTGCGGGATATGAGAAAAGACTTCAGCCGTCGTCCAGGCGAGCACATTATCACCTGGCTGCTCCGATGCTGGGATAATGGGGCTAGTAGCTTGGAATTAGAGGGTAGGGAAGCCAAGCAGCTGGGATCCCTTTCTAGGGAAGGGGCATTGACAAGGCAATTGGAAAAGGGACACAAGCCCTCAGCCTCTGGAGGCGACTCCTGTCAAGTGTGAAGGAAAGGTACCCCTTCAAGGAAGATGTCATATGTCAACCAGGCAAGTGGACCACCATGGAGAAAGGTATCCAGTACCTGAGGGAATTAGCCATGCGGGAGATGGTTTATTATGACCTGGATAATGTGCAGTTACCCACAGATCCAGATGAAGTCCAATGTGCACGACCCATGTGGCGGAAGTTTGTACAAAGCGCACCATCGTCGTCTGCCAATGCGTTGGCAGTAGTGGACTGGAAAGAAGAAGAGGGACCAACAGTGGATGAATTGGCTGGCCGACTTCGGCAATACGAAGAAACTCTCACTTCCTCCCTCGTCACGGCTGTGGAGAAACTGCCAGACATACTAGCTGAGAAATGGTCCCAAGAGTTCCAGCGATTTGAGGATAAGTTCTGCCTCCCACCTGCACGGACCAATATCTCAGCTATTAGGAGTAGGTATTCCTCTGGGCAAGAGAGAGGAGAGAGAAGGTACACACCACAAGGTACCCTGTGGTTTTACCTGCGTGAGCACGGAGAGGATATGAGAAAGTGGGATGGAAAACCTACCTCAGTCCTAGATGCACGGGTATGTGAATTATGAGGAAAAACAATCACACATGAGGGCTCTTCCAGGAAAATTGCTGTTTCAGCCTCCAGTGAGCACTGTGAGCGGTGTGGCAGACAGAGTGGAAGGGCTGATCTTACTCCTGATCCTATGAGAAGGAATTCTAATCCATTTTTACAAAAGGTAAGTGGAGAATCCTATAACCAGGACTAGAGGGGCCCTGCCTCCAGCCAGGTGGAGGAAAGGGACAACCGGGTTTACTGGACTGTGTGGATCCGATGGCCTGGCACATCACACCCACAGGAGTATAAGGCTCTAGTGGACACCGGTGCACAGTGTACCCTAATGCCATCAAGCTATAAAGGGGCAGAACCCATCTGTATCTCTGGGGTGACAGGGGGATCCCAGCAGCTCACTGTATTGGAGGCTGAAGTGAGCCTAACTGGGAATGAGTGGCAGAAACACCCCATTGTGACTGGCCCAGAGGCCCCATGCATCCTTGGCATAGATGATCTCAGGAGAGGGTATTTCAAGGACCCAAAGGGGTATCGGTGGGCCTCTGGTATAGCTGCCTTGGAGACAGAGGGAATTGAACAGTTGTCCACCTTACCTGGTCTCTCGGAGGACCCTTCGGTTGTGGGGTTGCTGAGGGTCGAAGAACAACAGGTGCCGATCGCTACCACAACGGTGCACCGGCAGCAATATCGCACCAACCGAGACTCCCTGATTCCCATCCATACGCTGATTCGTTGACTGGAGAGCCAAGGGGTGATCAGCAGGACTCGCTCACCCTTTAACAGCCCCATATGGCCAGTGCGAAAGTCTAATGGAGAGCGGAGACTAACAGTAGGCTATCATGGCCTGAATGAAGTCACGCTGCCGCTGAGTGCTGCTGTGCCAGACATGCTAGAACTTCAATATGAACTGGAGTCAAAGGCAGCCAAGTGGTACGCCACAAGGGATATCGCTAATGCATTTTTCTCAATCCCTTTGGCAGCAGAGTGCCGGCCACAGTTTGCTTTCGCTTGGAGGGGCGTCCAGTACACCTGGAATCGACTGCCCCAGGGGTGGAAACACAGCCCCACCATTTGCCATGGACTGATCCAGACTGCACTGGAACAGGGTGAAGCTCCAGAACACCTGCAGGACATTGATGACATCATCGTGTGGGGCAACACAGCAGAAGAAGTTTTTGAGAAAGGGGAGAAAATAATCCAAATCCTTCTGAAAGCTGGTTTTGCCATAAAACAGAGTAAGGTGAAGGGACCTGCACAGGAGATTCAGTTTTTAGGCATAAAATGGCAAGATGGACGTTGTCACATCCCAATGGATGTGATCAACAAAATAGCAGCTATGTCTCCACCGACTAGTAAACAGGAAACGCAAGCTTTCTTAGGGGTTGTGGGTTTTTGGAGAATGCATATTCCAAATTAGAGTCTGATTGTAAGCCCTCTCTATCAAGTGACCCGGAAGAAGAACGATTTCAAATGGGGCCCTGAGCAACAACAAGCCTTTGAACAGATTAAACGGGAGACAGTTCATGCAGTAGCCCTTGGGCCAGTCCGGGCAGGACCAGATGTTAAAAATGTGCTCTACACCGCAGCCGGGGAGAATGGCCCTACCTGGAGTCTCTGGCAGAAAGCACCCGGGGAGACCTGAGGTCGACCCCTAGGGTTTTGGATTCGGGGATATCGAGGATCTGAGGCCCACTATACTCCAACTGAAAAGGAGATATTAGCAGCATATGAAGGAGTTCGAGCTGCCTCAGAAGTGGTTGGTACTGAAACACAGCTCCTCTTAGCACCCCGACTGCCGGTGCTGGGCTGGGTGTTCAAAGGGAAGGTCCCTTCTACACATCATGCAACTGATGCTACGTGGAGTAAGTGGGTTGCACTGATCACACAATGAAGTCGAATAGGAAACCCCAGTCGCCCAGGAATCCTGGAAGTGATCACGGACTGGCCAGAAGGCAAAGATGTTGGAATATCGCCAGAGGAGGAGGTGACGCGTGCTGAAGAGGCCCCACTGTATAATGAACTGCCAGAAAGTGAGAGGCAATATGCCCTGTTCACTGATGGGTCCTGTCGCATTGTGGGAAAGCATCGGAGGTGGAAGGCGGCTGTATGGAGTCCTATACGACAAGCTGCATAAACTGCAGAAGGAGAAGGTGAATCGAGTCAGTCTGCAGAGGTGAAAGCCATCCAGCTGGCTTTAGACATTGCTGAACGAGAAAAATGGCCAATACTTTATCTCTATACTGACTCATGGATGGTGGCAAATGCCCTGTGGGGGTGGTTGCAGCAATGGAAGCAGAGTAACTGGCAACGCAGGGGTAAACCCATCTGGGCTGCCCCATTGTGGCAAGGTATTGCTGCCCGGCTAGAGACCCTGGTTGTGGAAGTACGTCATGTAGATGCTCATGTACCTAAGAGTCAGGCCACTGAAGAACATCAAAACAACCAGCAGGTAGACAAGGCTGCTAGGATTGAAGGGGCTCAGGTAGATCTGGATTGGCAGCATAAGGGTGAATTATTCATGGCTCGGTGGGCCCATGACACCTCAGGCCATCAGGGAAGAGAGGCAACATATAGATGGGCTCGTGATCGAGGGGTGGACCTGACCATGGACACTATCGCACAGGTTATCCATGAATGTGAAACATGCGCTGCAATTAAGCAAGCCAAGCGGTTAAAGCCTCTTTGGTATGGGGGACGATGGCTGAAATAGAAATATGGGGAGGCCTGGCAGATTGACTATATCACACTCCCACAAACCCGCCAAGGCAAGCGCCATGTGCTTACAATGGTGGAAGCAACCACCGGCTGGCTGGGAACATATCCCGTGCCCCATGCCACCGCCCGGAACACTATCCTGGGCCTTGAGAAGCAAGTCTTATGGCGACACGGTACCCCAGAAAGGATTGAGTCAGACAAGGGGACTCATTTCTGAAACAATCTCATAGACACCTGGGCCAAAGAGCACGGCACTGAGTGGGTGTATCACATCCCCTGCCATGCACCAGCCTCCGGGAAAATCGAGCGATACCATGGGTTGTTAAAGACCACATTGAGAGCAATGGGGTTGGGACCTTCGAACACTGGGATACACATCCAGCAAAGGCCACCTGGTTAGTCAACACTAGAGGATCTGCCAATCGGGCTGGCCCTGCCCAATCAGAACTTTTACGTACTGTAGAAGGGGATAAAGTCCCTGTAGTGCACATGAAGAATATGCTAGGAAAAACAGTTTGGGTTACTCCTGCCTCAGGCAAAGGCAAACCCATTCGTGGGATTGCTTTTGCTCAAGGACCTGGGTGCACTTGGTGGGTGATGCGGAAGGATGGGGAAGTCCGATGTGTGCCTCAAGGGGATTTGGTTTTAGGTGAGAACAGCCAATAGATTAAATGGTATGATGTTGATTGCTATATAACCCTGCCACTGTATGTCATCACTACTATAGTTGTTATATGCTATATCAATGGTATTACAGTAAGAATTATCTAAATTAATAAAGAATGAACTTTGATAAAACCAAGCGAAGTGCAGTAGTGATGGAACCAGGACTGACTGCAGCATGCAACAATCCAACACCACACACCATCCTCCTGCTGCGCCCAATGTCACCCACCCACTGCACTGCACCAAAGCCGGATCCTGCTCTGCCGACTGAGCGGACTTCGCACCATCCCTCCTGCCCAGACAGACTGTTATGACAGATGGAGCCCAAAGTCACGCCCTAATTGAACTCCACAGACATTGGATAGAAATGGCCCATAGACTGCGGGAATGATATCTGTGTGTATATATTAAAAGACAGGAAAGGTGATGGTGATTAATTGGAAATGTATCAGAAAGTGTGGGATCTGGGCATGACGTAAATGGTATAGAATAAGGGGTGGATATTGTCCTGGTTTCAGCTGGGACAGAGTTAACTCTCTTCTTAGTAGCTGGTACAGTGCTGGGTTTTGGATTTAGTGTGAGAATGATGTTGATAACACGCTGATGGTTTAGTTGTTGCTAAGGAGCGCTTATCTTAAGCCAAGGACTTTCCAGTTTCCCATGCTCTGCCAGCAAGCAGGTGTGCAAGAAGCTGGGAGGGAGCATGGCCAGGGCAGCTGACCCCAACTAGCCAAAGGGCTATTCCATGCCATGGAACCTCATGCCCAGTATATAAACTGGGGGGAGTTGGCTGGGAGGGGCAGATCGCAGCTCTGGCATCGGTCAGCGGGTGGTGAGCAATTGCATTGTGCATCACTTGTCTTTTCTTGGGTGTTATTTCTCTTTTTTTTGTTATATTCCTTTTCATTACATTTATTATTATAATATTATTATTATTATTCTTAGTTAGTTGTGTATTTTATTTTTCTTTAGTTATTAAACTGTTCTTATCTCAACCCATGAGTTTTACTTTTTTTTTCCTCCTCCTCCCCACCCCACTGGGAGGGGGAGGGGGGAGGGGGAAGCGGCTGCGTGGTGCTGAGTTGCCGGCTGGGGTTAAACCATGTTGTGGTTTAACCCCAGCCGGCAGCTAAGCACCACGCAGCCGCTCGCTCACTGCCCCCCCACCCCTGGGATGGGGGAGAGAATCAGGAAAAAAAAACTCGTGAGCTGAGATAAAGACAGTTTAATAGGACAGAAAGGAAGGAAAAACAATGATAATGATAATAATAATATGACAATAGCAATACTAAAAGAATTAAACTATACAAAGCAAGTGGTGCACAATGCAATTAGTCACCACCACTCGTTGACCGATGCCCAGTTAGTTCCCGAGCAGCAATCCCCCCTCCCAGCCAGCTCCCCCAGTTTATATACTGGGCATGATGTCATATGGTATGGAATAGCCCTTTGGCCAGTTTGGGTCAGCTGTCCTGGCGGTGTCCCCTCCCAGCTTCTTGTGCCCCTCCAGCCTTCTTGCTGGCTGGGCAGGAGAAGCTGAAAAATCCTTGACTTAGGATAAACACTACTTAGCAACAACTGAAAACATCAGTGTGTTATCAACATTCTTTTCCTACTAAACCCAAAACACAGCACTATACCAGCTACTAGGAAGAAAATTAACTCTGTCCTAGCCGAAACCAGGACACCAATCTAGATCTACCCTCTTTCAGTTTAAAACCATTGCCCCTTGTCCTGTCACTACAGGCCCTGGTAAAAAGTCTCTCTCCATCTTTCTTATAAGCCCCTTTTAAGTATTGAAAGGCCGCAATAAGGTCTCCCCAGAGCCTTCTCTTCTCCAGGCTGAACAACCCCAACTCTCTCAGCCTGTCCTCATAGGAGAGCTGTTCCAGCCCTCTGATCATTTTTGTGGCCCTCCTCTGGGCCCACTCTAACAGGTCCATGTCTTGTACTGGGGACCCCAGAGCTGGATGCAGTACTCCACGTGGGGTCTCATGAGAGCAGAGTAGAGGGGGAGAATCACCTCCCTCGACCTGCTGGCCACGCTTCTTTTGATGCAGCCCAGGATACGGTTGGCTTTCTGGGCTGCAAGCACACATTGCCGGGTCATGTCTGATTTTTCATCCACCAGTACCCCCAAGTCCTTCTCTGCAGGGCTGCTCTCAATCCCTTCATCCCCCAGCCTGTATTGATACTGGGGATTGCCCTGACCCAAGTGCAGGTCCTTGCACTTGGCCTTCTTGAACTTCATGAGGTTCACATGGGCCACTCCTCAAGCCTGTCCAGGTCCCTCTGGAGGGCATCCCTTCCCTCCAGTGAATCAACTGCACCACTCAGCTTGGTGTCGTCCACAAACTTGCTGAGGGTGCACTCAGTCCCACTGTCTCTGTCATTGATGAAGATATTAAATAGCATTGGTCCCAGTACGGACCCTTGAGGGACACCACTCGTTACTGGTTTCCACTTGGACATTGAGCCATTGACTGTAATGCGGCCATCCAGCCAATTCCTTATCCATCTAACAGTCCATCCGTCAAACCCATATCTCTCCAATTTAGTGGCAAGAATGTTGTGGGGGACCATATCAAAGGCCTTACAGAAGTCTAGAGAGATGACAACTGTAGCTCTTCCCTTGTCCACTGATGCAGTCACTCCATCGTAGAAGGCTACCAGATTAGTCAGGCAGGATTTGCCCTTGGTGAAGCCATGTTGGCTGTCTCTAATAACCTCCCTGCCTTCCATATGCCTTGACATAGCTTCCTGGAGGATCTGTTCCATGATTTTAGAGGGCACGGAGGTGAGGCTGACTGGTCAGTAGTTCCCAGGGTCCTCCTTTCTACCCTTTTTAAAAATGGGTGTGCTATTCCCATTTCTCATGTCACTGGGGGCTTTGCCTGACTGCCATGACTTTTGAAATATGATGGAGAGTGGCTTGGCAACTACATCAGCCAATTCCCTCAGGACCCTGGGATGCATCTTGTTGGGTCCCATGGACTTGTGTATGTTCAGGTTCCTCAGGTGGTCTTGAACCTGATCTTCTCCTAAAATAGGAGGGACTTCATTCTCCCAGTCCTGGCCTTGAGGTTCAGGGGCTTGAGAGATGTGGGAAGAGAGATTACCATTGAAAACTGAGGCAAAAAAATAGTTGAGTACCTCAGCCTTCTCCATGTCAGTTGTCACCAGTTCTCCTGTCTTGTTTTTCAGGGGAGGTGCATTTTCTTTAATCTTCCTTTTCTGGCCAATGTACCTGTAGATGCTCTTATTATTCTTTGCATCCCTTGCCAAACTGAGCTCCAACTGTGCCTTAGCTTTCCTGATCCCATCCCTACACAACTGGGCAGCATCCCTATATTCTTCCCAGGATGCGTGTCCCTGGTTCCACTGCCTGTGCATTTCCTTCTTACACTTTAGTTTGACCAGGAGGTCCTTACTCAGCCATGCTGGTCTCCTGCCTTCCTTGCCTGATTTCTTACACATGGGAATTGAGAGTTCTTGTGCTCTAAGGAAAATGTCCTTAAAGAGCTGCCAGCTCTGTTCAGCTCCTTTGTCCCTGAAGGCAGTTTCCCAGGGGGTCCCATCCACTAATTCCTTAAACAACTGGAAGTTTGCTCTCCTAAAATTCAGGGTCCTGACTCTACTCTTCACCTGGCACATATCTGTCATGGTTTAACCCCAGCCAGCAGCTAAGCACCACGCAGCCGCTTCCCCCTCCCCCCTCCCAGTGGGGTGAGGAGGAGGAAAGAGGGGAAAAAAAAAGTAAAACTCGTGGGTTAAGAACAGTTTAATAACTACAGTAAAATATAATACTAAGAATAGTAATAATGAAATATAATAATAATAATAGTAATGAAAAGGAATATAACAAAAAAAGGAGGGGGGGGGAAGGAAAAAAAACATTGATGCACAATGTAATTGCTCACCACCCACTGACTGATGCCCGAGCAGCGATCCGCCCCTCCCGGCCAGCTCCCCCCAGTTTATATACTGGGCATGAGGTTCCATGGCATGGAATAGCCCTTTGGCTAGTTGGGGTCAGCTGCCCTGGCCATGCTCCCTCCCAGCTCCTTGCACACCTGCTTGCTGGCAGAGCATGGGAAACTGGAAAGTCCTTGGCTTAAGATAAGCGCTCCTTAGCAACAACTAAACCATCAGCGTGTTATCAACATCATTCTCACACTAAATCCAAAACACAGCATCCTACCAGCTACTAAGAAGAGAGTTAACTCTGTCCCAGCTGAAACCAGGACAATATCCCTCAAGATCATTAATTCCACCAGGGCATGATCACTGCAGCCCAGGCTACCACCAATCTTGACATCTCTAATCAGTTCATCTGTGTTGGTAAACAACAGGTCTAGTAATGTTTCTCCTCTGGTTGGGCTGTCTATCACCTGGATTAAGAGATTATCCTCAACACACTGCAAGAGTCTCCTGGTCTGCTTACAGCTTGCTGTGCTGCTTTTCCAGCAGATGTCAGGGGGATTGAAGTCCCCCAGAAGGATCAGGGCCTGCAAGCATGATGCTTCCTGTAGCTGAAGAACGCTTCGTCAACAGACTCCCCTTGGTCGGGCGACCTGTTGTAAACACCAACCATGAGGTTTCCTTTGTTGGCTTGGCCCCTAATTTTTACCCATAAGCTCTCGACCTGTTCATTGCTGTTTTTCAAAGACAGCTCTGTGCATTCAATCCATTTTTTTACATAGAGGGCAACGCCCCCCACACCCCTCCTTCCTTGCCTATCCCTCCTGAACAGTTTATAGCCATCAATTGCAGAGCTCCAGTTGTGCGATTCGTCCCACCAAGTTTCAGTGACAGCAATTAGATTGTAGCTTTCTAGCTGCGCAGTGGCTTCCAGCACCTTCTGTTTGTTACCCATTCTGCGTGCATTGGTATAGAGGCACTTCAGCTGGGCTATGGACCACGTCACCTTTTTAGAGGAACATGCCCTAATTCCTTTGAGGAATTAGGAAGTCCTGCCCCTCCACAGGAGGCTCTGGCTTTGTCAGGCAGTTTCAGAACTTCCTAATTCCTGCACCATTCTTCTTCTTTAGGGTGATTTCTGAGCCTCCAACAACTTGATTTTATAGGTTGTTCTACATATTACAGCCTCACAGGCCTTTCTTCTGTCACTTTTCCTCTCTTCTGTCAAAATTACTTTCCATTGTTTGTCTTTTCTAGGTTATTTGGGTTGCTCCACATCACAACAGGTATCCCTTACCATTTCATAGTTGTAACTTTTTATTGTATGCTCCTTTTTAAAAAAATTGTAGCTTCATTATCATTTGAGAAAAGTCTATCTATCTGCTATAGTGATAGCTCCATGAAACCTTGTTCCTCTCTTCCCAAATGCCTGCTTATAGTTGCTAGCATCTTCAGGTGTTACAGCAGGTCACCCCTCTGCAGATTATTGCTTATTATTGCATCTGTTCTTGTATCTTGATCTTATCCTATATATATGTCTAGATGTATATATAAATAAAAAAAGAATTGGGGAGGAAGAAAGCATAGTCAGAAAAATTGCTCACCTTTTAATATGGTGCTCTATTTTCCCTTCCTGCAATCTGCCTTCCTCCCCTCTGAAGGCAGAGACATTCTGCCACTTCATATATCTTTCTGGAAATTTATCCAAGTTATTTTATTGCTAAATTCTTTTCAGCCTGGAAATCTCATCTGGAAGTTGGTGAACTGTGGCCCTAACAGCAGAATTTGATTGATAGATGCTTTATTTCCTACTGCATTTTTTAGTGATGCTTATGCACTTGGTAGTAGCGATGCCCAGATGATATATATGTGTCTTCCTGTGTGAGGATCAAGCTATCAGCTTCTGAGCTGAGATAAACACTCTCCACCTGGTTTTAAGAGATCCTGCATTCTAAGTTGAGGATATGTACATAACAGACAGCTACCTTGCTTCTCATTTTAGGCGTAGTCACTGGATTCTGTCAAGCCTCATATTTGCTGCCATTTTCCATTAGCCTTCCAATCAACATGTAACAGAAAAATTCATTGGGGCTGTATGGTAGTGAAGGGAGGAAAAAGGGAAAGGTTTCAGTAATTTTAATGCATCAAAGCCAAGAGGAGATGGAAAAGAGTTAACTCTTTCTTATTGCAGGAACTAGTAATGTCAGTTTAGTAAGCTAAAGGTATGGAAATGGTGAAAAATGCAGTAAAATAGCATATTTATAGCAGAAAGAGTAGGCAGTATTTTCACCCATGTTGTTACAACAATTCTTTTTGATATTGTGGGGGATTGACTTTGGCTGGCTGCCAGACACCCACTCAGGTGCTCTCTCACTCCCTCTCCTCAACGGGACAGGGGGAGAAAATAAGATGAAAAGCTCATGGGTCAAGATAAAGACAGGGAGATCACTCACCAATTACCATCATGGACAAAACAGACTCGACTTGGGGAAGACTAATTTAATTTATTGCCAATTAGAATTGAGTTGGATGGTGAGAAACAAAGACAAAAACTAAAACACCTTCACTCTACCCCCACCCCTTTTTCCCAGGCTCAACTTCACTCCTTCATTCCCAACTCCTCTACCTCCTCCACCTTCCCCCCACCTTGAGTGGTGCAGGGTGGGTGGGGAATGGGAGTTGTAGTCAGTTTGTAACAGTTCCTCTCTGCCGCTCCTTCCTCCTCATACTTTTCCTCTGCTCCAGTGTGTTTCCTTCCCATGGGCTGCAGTCCTTCAGAATAAACCTGCTCCTATGTGGGCTCCTCTCCACGGGCTGCAGTTCCTGCCAGGAGCTTGCTCCAGCATGGGCTCTCCATGGCCTGCAGTTTCCTTCAGGGCACATCCATCTGCTCCGGCCTGGGGTCCTCCACGGGCTGCAGGTGGATATCTGCTCCACCATGGACCTCCATGGGCTGCAGGGGGACAGCCTGCCTCACCATGATCTTCACCACGGGCTGCAGGGGAATCTCTGCTCTGGCGCCTGGAGCACCTCCTCCCCCTCCTTCTTCTCTGACCTTGGTGTTTGCAGGGCTGTTTCACTCTTTTTTCCCCTCGTTCCTCACACTGTAGTGCAGTGTTTTGCCTGTTCTTAGATGTGTTTTCACAGAGATGCCACCAGCTTCACTTATCGGCTCAGCTTTGGCCTATGGTGGGTCTGTTTTCGAGCTGTCTGGAACTGGCTGTGTCCAGCACAGGGCAGCCCCTGGCCTCTTCTCACAGAGGCCACCCATGTACACACACACCCCACCTGCTACCAAAACCTTGCCAGTTAAACCCAATGCAAATATAAATCACAGTAGCGGATTAATTTTTTTTATTATTATTAGAACTGGAATTGACAGGGCAATATTTTGTCTCTGACTCTACATCAGTGCAAAACAAAACAAAATATTTTGACCTTCATGGGTACCTCCTGTGCCTCACTTTATACAGGGGTCCTGCAATATGTGTCATTTACTTTGGGCACAGCAGATCTTGGCAAGTTCCTGGGATTTTCCCCCAAGCAACACCACACAGACAGCGCTACAGCCTGCAAATGGTAGCACTAGCTACTGAAAAAGCTTGTGCTGATGCACGTTACTGAGATTTCTCCTAAGTCATCACATTGACCAAACGCTGAGATTTTTTTTAACAGTCTTCACAATAAGATTTTTTTCTTGGCTCTACTGCCATGGAACTCTAAGTCGTTTTGTTAACAAAGTATGCAGAAAATAATTACAGGTAAGAAGGAAATAAGGTGAGAAGATGTGGCTCCAGAATATTTGTTGTTATGTGTTAGGAAACTCTTTTGGAAATTCTAATGGAAAACTCTTTTGGAAACCTTGCCCAGCCCCTAGAACATAAAATTGTATTGATTTTAATAATCAATTTCCTGTGAGTGGCTTCAAGATGTATGGCTCAGGGAAGGCCTTTGAGAAGACGCTTTATTGCACAGATTACTTTCTTTTTAGGAAGAAGATTCTCAGAGACATAAACATGAATAACTTATACCCAGAATCTGATTTTAATGAGTATTACAGAATGATGCCTAAAACTAACATGACAGCTCCAGGTGAAAAATTAGACCTAGAATTAGACCTAGGTAGCCCATTGGGTGCTTTTGACACTCAGATAAACATAGAACAATTTGCTCTGATTAATTTTTAGAAAATTATATCCTATGCCACCTGTACAGCCCAGAGAAGAGACCAAAAATTCTGATGCCTAGAATCAGATTCTCAGCTAGTTAAAACTGCTGTTATCTTATTTAATCACTACATAATATATACCTCATGTTGCCAACTGTTCTACATTCAACAAGTTTTTATTTCCAGAGATATGGGCCTTTGATTATAAGAGTAGCAATCTACTGAGTAGCCTCCAACTGAACACGGTCTGTTGGCCATACTGCCAGTTTCCCTTGGAATTAGCTGGGAAATGCAATGGCAATACCTCTCTGTTTCCCTGCAAATGACTTAAATATGTGCATTGATGAAGATAACAGGATTACTCATATGCTTTAAGTTAAGCATAATTAAGTATACTTAATTAATAAACTGAAAATGGCTTGCATCAGACTAATCAATCAAAGGTATTTGGGAAGAAACAAATAATTAAGATCATTATATTTCTGTACCTAGAATCAGCTAGTTAAATAATTTCAAATAAGATCTGTAATTAAATAAAAAAATCTGTAATATATTATAATATATTAAATATATATAAATAAATATATTAAAATAGATAAAAATATTTGTAATTAAACACAAAATATATGAATATTTTGAATTGTATAATTTCAGTAATTATCTCTTTACAGATTTATAATTTTAAGAAATGATGAATATAGACTCTAAGCGAGCTCTGCAATGAGAGAACTGAACAACTGTTAAAAAAAAAGAGGAGGAAGAAGTAAGCCTTTAATTTCCTGTGGCTGTAGATGTACTTTACTAATGGCCTGCTCGCTGCAGGGCTAACCCTAGCAATCAGTTGCTTGTCATGAAAATTCATATTTCTTTGCTGACTTGGATGTTTGCCATTATTAGTAAATAAGTGGCATTGATTCTTTTTAAAACTGTGTTGCGATCATGAGAGATCACACGGGGTGTCTAGGGGCTTGCAGACGTTATATGAAGTAGAGACATGGAGGCTTCCTTTAGTCATTATTTTGGTTTAGGCTAATCCTTGTATCATCAATATCTCTTAAAAGGTTAAAGTGAAAGCTTGGCTTTGCAAACTGCTAATGGACAGAAATAACATTTTAATACACAGTACTCGCACTAATCCAGCACAGGACATAGCAGCTAGGGTTAGAGGATGTATATTCAATTGTCAATATGTGAAATGTACTGGTCACATTCTTGCAGTCTATTTTCTACCAGAGATGTGCCTATAGCTTAGTAAACACCAAACCTGGCAGTAATTAACATACTTGCCAGTCTAAGCACAGAGGTGAAGAACTGAATGTATGTGGCACTTGGCAATGGCATAGAGAGATTAAAATTACTTCCTCGCTTTTGGGAATGTTCCTTTTATATGGTAGGCATGCAAAAGTGTGTGAGAACTTGCATGGCCTCTGTCCTGTGGATAGAGAGTTCCAGTGCCCCTTATTGTCAGTCCTGTACCTTTCCTGGGTACTAATTTTAACGTCAAAAAGTCAAAGGATAATTTTGTGCATTTTCCAGTTTATGGAACTTTATAATTAATAAATAGTCCTGCATATACAAAAAGAGCCCTCAGAAACAAGGGGTAATAATATACACACAATATTTAATAAAGAGATCCTGAAAATTTTAATTTTTTATTCCATTTGGCCTGTGAGAGGTCTGAACACATTTGCTTTTTAAGAAGGTGTGGATTTAAGAAACATAAAGATTTGCTTTTGTGAAAGGCAACATGCTAACTGCAATACAACTTGCTTAGAAGAATGAACACTACCTGGGACTGTAAGCTTTTACCTCAGGGTCGATGTGACCTGAAGACCTGTCCTAGTTTCGGCTGGGACAGAGTTAACTCTCTTCTTAGTAGCTGGTACAGTGCTGGGTTTTGGATTTAGTGTGAGAATGATGTTGATAACACGCTGATGGTTTAGTTGTTGCTAAGGAGCGCTTATCTTCAGCCAAGGACTTTCCAGTTTCCCATGCTCTGCCAGCAAGCAGGTGTGCAAGAAGCTGGGAGGGAGCATGGCCAGGGCAGCTGACCCCAACTAGCCAAAGGGCTATTCCATACCATGGAACCTCATGCCCAGTATATAAACTGGGGGGAGTTGGCCGGGAGGGGCGGATTGCAGCTCTGGCATCAGTCAGCGGGTGGTGAGCAATTGCATTGTGTATCACTGGGGTTTTTTTTTCCTTTTTTTCCCCTCTTCTTTTTTTTTGTTATATTCCTTTTCATTACTATTATTATTATATTTCATTACTATTATTGTTAGCATTATATTTTACTTTAGTTATTAAACTGTTCTTATCTCAACCCACAAGTTTTACCTTCTTTCCCGATTCTCCTCCCCATCCCACTGGGAGTGGGGCGGGGGGAGTGAGGGAGCGGCTGTGTGGTGTTTGGCTGCTGGCTGGGGTTAAACCACAACAAGACTCAACTGTGGTGGGTTGACCCTGGCCAGATGCCAGGCGCCCACCAAGCCGCTCTATCACTCCCTCCTCAGCTGGACAGGGGAGAGAAAATATAATGAAAGGCTCGTGGGTCAAGATAAGGACAGGGAGATCACTCAGCAATTACTGTCACGGGCAAAACAGACTCGACTTGGGGAAAAAAATTAATTTATTACTAGTCAAATCAGAGCAGGATAATGAGAAATAAAACCAAAGCTTAAAACACCTTCCCCCACCCCTCCCTTCTTCCCAGGCTTAACTTTACTCCCAAATTTTCTACCTCCTCCCCCTCAGTGGTGCAGGGGGATGGGGAATGGGGGTTTCGGTCAGTTCATCACACGTTGTTTCTGCTGCTCCTTCTTCCTCAGGGGGAGGACTCCTCACACTCTTCCCCTGCTCCAGCGTGGGGTCCCTCCCACGGGAGACAGTCCTCCATGAACTTCTCCAGTGTGAGTCCTTCCCACGGGCTGCAGTTCTTCAAGAACTGCTCCAGCGTGGGTCCCATCCACGGGGTGCAGTCCTTCAGGAATGGACTGTTCCAGCATGGGTCCCCCATGGGGTCACAAGTCCTGCCAGCAAACGTGCTTCAGCCTGGGCTCCTCTCTCCATGGGTCCACAGTTCCTGCCAGGAGCCTGCTCCAGTGCGGGCTTCCCACGGGGTCCCAGCCTCCTTCGGGCATCCACCTGCTCTGGCGTGGGGTCCTCCACGGGCTGCAGGTGGATATCTGCTCCACCGTGGACCTCCATGGGCTGCAGGGGGACAGCCTGCCTCACCATGGTCTTCCCCACGGGCTGCAGGGGAATCTCTGCTCTGGTGCCTGGAGCACCTCCTCCCCTCCTTCTTCACTGACCTTGGTGTCTTGCGGAGTTGTTTCTCTCACATCTTCTCACTCCGCTCTCTCTGGCTGCAACTGCCACTCCCCTGTAACTTCTTTTCCCTTTCTTATATATGCTATCCCAGAGGCGCTACCACTGTCGCTGATTGGCTCGGCCTTGGCCAGCAGCAGGTTTGACTTAAAGCTGGCTGGCATTGACTTTATCAGACATAGGGGAAGCTTCTAGCAGCTTCTCATAGAAGCCACCCCTGTAATCCCCCCGCTACCAAAACCCTGCCTCACACTCAGCCTTCCAAATTATGATAAACTTTTAACCTTATACGCACATGAAAGAGAAGAAACTGCCTCTGGGGTACTGACACAAGAATTGGGGGGGGCAACCAAGGCCTGTAGCATATTACTCTATGCAATTAGATCCAGTCATATGAGGATCTATCCCTTGCATGCATGCCATGGCTGCCGCAGTTACTTTAACAGAAAAAGTGAAAAATATAGTCCCAGGACACCCCCTAGAAGTTCAAGTACCCCATAAAGTTGAAACAATCTTGACAAATCACGTAACTCAAGCCTTCTCCTCTCAACACCTTCATAAATATGAAGCAACACTCTTAACAGCTGACATCATTACACTGAAATGTTGCAACACTTTAAATCCAGCTTCCTTACTTCCACTACCCCATGAAGGACCTCCACATCACAACTGTATAGAAGTCATACAAGAATCCAGAAAAATAAGAGAAGACCTCCAAGATACCCATGAGGTATCAACAAGGTCAAGTGCAAGGTCCTGCACCTGGGTTGGGGCAATCCCCAGTATCAATACAGGCTGGGGGATGAAGGGATTGAGAGCAGCCCTGCAGAGAAGGACTTGGCTTGGGGATACTGGTGGATGAAAAAACGAACATGAGCTGGCAATGTGCGCTTGCAGCCCAGAAAGCCAACCGTATCCTAGGCTGCATAAAAAGAAGCGTGGCCAGCAGGTCGAGGGAGGTGATTCTCCCCCTCTACTCTGCTCTCGTGAGACCCCACCTGGAGTACTGCATCCAGCTCTGGGGTCCTCAGTACAGGAAAGACATGGACCTGCTCAAGTGGGTCCAGAGGAGGGCCACAAAAATGATCAGAGGGCTGGAACACCTCTCCTATGAAGAAAGGCTGAGAGAGTTGGGGTTGTTCAGCCTGGAGAAGAGAAGGCTCTGGGGAGACCTTATTGCTGCCTTTCAATACTTAAAGGGGGCCTATAAGAAAGATGGGGACAAACATTTTAGCAGGGCCTGTTGCAATAGGACAAGGGGCAATGGTTTTAAACTAAAAGAGGGTAGATTCAGACTAGATATAAGGAAGAAATTTTTTACGATGAGAGTGGTGAGGCACTGGCACAGGTTGCCCAGAGAGGTGGGAGATGCCCCATCCCTGGAAACATTCAAGGTCAGGTTGGACGGGGCTCTGAGCAACCTGATCTAGTGGAAGATGTCCCTGCCCATGGCAGGGGGGTTGGACTAGATGATCTTTAAAGGTCCCTTCCAACCCAAACTATTCTATGATTCTATGATACCCCTCTTGCAAATCCAGCTTTGATTCTACATGTTGACAGCTTCTCATATTACCTAAATAGACATTGCGTCATGGGCTTTGCAGTTACTGTGGAAGCTGAAGTATTAATAAGCAAGGCACTTAGCCCCAGACTAAGTGCACAACCAGCCAAATTAATTGCCCTAACCGAAGCCTGTAAACTAAGCACAGATAAATCGTTTAACATATACACAGACTCACCATATGCCTTTGGAGTGTGCCACACCACAGGAAAAATTTGGAAACCAAGAGGTTTTATAACCTCAGCAAGAACACACATTTCAAACAAAGAACAAATAAAAGGACTCTTACAAGCCTGTTAGCCAGGGATGAACAAGTAACACAATGTATCCTAAATATTCAACAAACTATAAAACAAAATCAGAATCAGGCCCAACTGGCACAGCCAGTACTGCTAGAGGGATCATTACATACCTTTTCTCCAGAGGATAAAGTATGGATAAAGGTACATAAATGGAAAAATGCTTTGTCTCCAAAATGGGAAGAACCCTATCTTGTATTACTAACCTCTTTTTCTGTAATAAAGGTGGAGGGTAGGGATTCCTGGATTCATCACTCCCATGTAAAAAAAAGGGACCAGATGGCAGAAACTGATCCTATGACAGAAACACCTTATTCATAAAAATATGCCTTCACAAATAGTTATTCAGAACCAATTGGCCTTAAATTACATTTTAGCAGCACAAGGTGTAGTATGTACCCTAATTAATACTAGCTGCTACTTTTATGTCAGTCAAAATCAACAAATAAAGACAGATATTGAACAAATTAGAACTCATTTGCAAGTCCTACATGAAGTAGGACAAGAACAAACTTTTGATGCTTTAAATTGGCTAATGTCATGGTTTCCTAATATTGCTCAATGGCCACAAAAGCTTATAATGATTTTAATAATATTATTTGCTTTTGTTGTCTTTTATGTGAATATTAAATGTTGTCTTTCTCTTTGTAATACTATAACTCCCAAGTATTATATTAAGTAAAAAGGTCCTGAAAGACAAAAGAAGAGGAGAGACTGTGAAAAGTAAAACGCTAACTTCAATATGACTTGCTTAGAAGAACAAACTCTACCTGGGAATGAGCTTTTACCTCAGGGTCGACGTGACCTGAAGATCCAACCTAAGCCAGCTCTTACCAACTGAGAACACTCCACACCAATGATAAAACAATAGAAGATTTACCTTTCAAAAAAACCAGGCATATAACCACGGCCAGAACAGCAATCGACCAGAATACTAAGGATACGTGTAATTTGCTGTGGGGGATGATTAGCAATGTCAGAATCCCTAGACTTCAGGGCAAGCTTCCCTCACCTCTTTGAGTGACCTGAGTTGTCCTAACACCCCACCTCCTCATGAGCACATGTAGGGTGATAAAGTGCAATGCAACGCTGCCATTTCAGAAATTGCCACTGCTCCATTAACACCCTTCGCAATGAAGTGCTTCAGTATCTGAACATGTTTCAACATCCAGATCATAAAAGGAAATGAGTTTTCTTCTCTTACAGATAAAACAATACTAGAAAGACAGAAAAGAACTTGCCTAGTAATAGGATGACTTTTAATGGTGCTTTGTTTTTCACAACTGCCTGAAGATAACTTCAGCTAAGTAATAAAGTGTGTTGTGCTGGTTTTGGCTGGGATAGAGTTCGTTTTCTTCATAGTAGCTAATATGGGGCTGTGTTTTGGATTTGTGCTGAAAACAGTGTTGATAACACAGGGATGTTTTAGTTACTGCTGAGCAGTGCTTACACAGAGTCAAGGCCTTCTCTGCTCCTCACCCCACCCCACCAGCGAGTAGGCTGGGGGGTGCCCAAGAAGTTGGGAGGGGACACAGCCGGGACAGCTGACCCCAACTGACCAAAGGGATATTCCATACCATATGATGTCATGCTCAGCAATAAAAAGCTGGGGGAAGAAGAAGGAAGGGGGGGACATTCGGAGTGATGCCGTTTGTCTTCCCAAGTAACCGTTATGCGTGATGGAGCCCTGCTTTCCTGGAGATGGCTGAACACCTGCCTGCCCATGGGAAGCAGTGAATGAATTCCTTGTTTTGCTTTGTTTGTCCGTGCAGCTTTTGCTTTCCCTATTAAACTGTCTTTATCTCAACCCATGAGTTTTCTCACTTTTACCCTTCTGATTCTCTCCCCCATCCCACCAGGGGGGACATTTATATTTACTATGTCTATTAGTTTGGATGTTGGTCTTTTTTCTCACATTTCTACCATTTAAAATAAACAATGCATAGCTCTATCCCCTAACTTCCCCTACTAAATTGAACAGGTTTGTATCAAGTGTGTGAGAAGTGACCCCTCTCTGTTCCTTTATTTAAAATAACATTGAAAGAAAAACATGATAGAGTTGGAAGAATTTAGGATTTTCATGTCCAGCTCTGTGGCAAACATTCTAAACCTGAGCCCTGCTTGGCTTTATTCATTATGGGCCATAAACCATCTTTCTGTTTCCCAGAGATAGAGGGTGAAGTTTTTATTGCTGGGGCAATTCGGAAGAAAGATTACACTGAGAAAACATCCACACCAGTCTTCTGGACTATCAAGTCATTATCACACAGAGATTTACCCAAGTTAGAGAAATGTCTGCAGGTAAATTTTCCAGCTGTTATGTTAAATCTAAGCAGGGCAAAATATCTGGAAAGAAAACAGAAAGGGTTTGGTCTTAAAAATTTTTATAAAGGTTTTTGTTTTAATAAAATCAGCTTCTTAGGAAATTATTTTATGAGGCATATGAGAGGAAGAGAGGAATCTCCACTTCCTCTGCCACTGAAGTGCAACCACTTGTTTAGTGGGCACAGTGATTTTGTAACAAAGGATAACAAAGGCTGCCAAGAACAGTAATGTGAGCCACAGCACACCAAACTCCACTGGTTGAAATGGAAGGTGGATAATAGGTTGGATGAACTTATTCTTACTGGAAAATTTTCCTAACCTAATGCAAAATTGCTATAGGACTTTTAGCAATCAAGAATGTGCTGGCATATTTTGATGTTTCATCTGTATTATGGGTACTCTTAATAGCATAATCACTCCCGTCACATCTCCACTCCAAGAGAACTCAATACAGGATGGCTTGAAAGGCCCACCTGTGAAACTGTCCCACTGCTTCTGAGCATGAGTTCAGTAAGCTTGCACCATCAGAAAAACTAACAGTGAATTTGGTGGGTCTATCCTTGCTACCTACTCTGTTTTAGGTTAAAAAAAGATACCAACATACTCACAATGGAGAGTCCTCCTTTGTGGTAATATTCTTGAATCTATTTTATATATGTTGTGAATATATGTTTTGTAAGAATATGTGTGATTTTTTCAGAACTGAAAAATGGGTTGAAATGTTGTCAGGCTTCATTTGACTGATTTCTTGGGACAAAGGCTCTCTCATTGCAAACTTTTCCTCTCAAACCTTAAAGGATTAAGGTTACAGCAACTAACATTAATTACTGTGTATTTATGCACATTCAAGATGCAATGAACCTTTTTTTTGTAAACAAATGATTCCTAAAAATATTGCTCAAATTGAAGGAAGGAAAATTTCTAGTAGTTGTGGAGACTACTGACATCCTCAAGGACACATCTTACACAGTCATTGATTGCATAATTGATGAAATGAAGCCTTCATTCTCAAGAGAAAAATTACAAAATAATGAAAGGTATTAATGCACTCGACTCCACTGGCCATGTTTTCCATGACTGAATACTTTCAAGCCATTACCAAGAGCATAAGATTCTGACATGGCAGACCTTTCCCATGAACTTCCCCAAGCTGCATGTTTATTGAAACAAAAAGCCTCCAATAGCCTGGAGATGCTAGCACAGCTCCATTTAGTTCACAGTGTTTGGTGTTCTACAAAGCAGCTTTCCATGAACTATCTCCTGTCTGTAGAAAGGAGTTGCCATACCTGTAAAAATTTTGCATGGTGCACAAGCAGGATTTTTCCCAGGCAAGCTTCTTATATCTTTCTTGACAAACACAGCTGATGAGAGCTGCCTTGGAAACCCTGAGTGCTCTGATTGATGCATAAGAATAAAACAATAACTGAAAAAACTCTGCATAAACATATTAGTTTAAATTCAGTGTCTTTTGTACTAACAATTAAAACTTTCACAAAAACAAAGAACTGTAGGATCTGACACCCTCAGTATTCTGGGTTGTTTGCAAACATGTCTTTTGGGGGGGGAAGAACCCCCCTCTCTTGTTAATTTAATCAGTAATCATAATGTCAGTTTTCTGAAAACTGTAGTAAGGTTATTGATACTTTGTGACTAATACAATGAAGTTGAGGATTTTTAAGCAGCATTCTAATTTTGCATGTATGTTTGTAAACATATAGTATTTGTTATTTATTATTATGAGATTGATTCAAAAATTTTGCACTTCTGCTATGAATTTAAAAATATAGGTGTAGTGGGTTGACCGTGGCTGGCTGCCAGGTGCCCACCAAGCTGCTCTATCACTCCCCTCCTCAGCAGGATGGGGGGGGGGGAGAGAAAATAAGATGGAAAAGAACTCGTGGGTCAAGATAAAGGCAGTTTAATAAAAGCAAAAGCAAAGGCCATGCACAGAAGCAAAGGAAAGCAAAAGATTTATTCTCTGCTTCCCATCAGCAGGTGACGTCCAGCCACTTCCCGGGAAGCAGGGCTTCAGTATGTGTAGTGGTTGCTCTGGAAGACAAACATCGTAATAATGAATGCCCCCCCCTCCTCCTCCTTTCTCTCAGCTTTTATTGCTGAGCAGATGTCATATGGTATGGAATACCCCTTTGGTCAGTTTGGGTCAGCTGTCCTGGCTCTGTCCCCTCCCAAGATCTTGCCCACCCCCAGCCTGCTGGTGAGGGGGCAATGTTGGAGAGACAGCCTTGATGCTGTGGGAGCACTGCTCAGCAGTAGCCAAAACCCTGGTGTGTTATCCACACCTTTCTAGCTACCAATACAGAGCACAGCACTATGAGGGCTGCTGTGGGGAAAATTAACTCCATCTCAGCCAGACCCAATACAATAGGTAACTGTGTTTGTTATACCAACCCAATACCTATTGCCAAAAAAAAGTGTTTATTCTATGTAGAAACAAGATAAACATTTCCTTGGCAGCTTTGCAAAAGTGATCTCTCAGTTCCAAAATACTGTAAAATGTGTAATTTGATTTAAAGTGAAAGCAAATTGAGAAAGTCTGTGAAAATTAAGATTTAATAATATTCTTCTCCCATAACTGAATGGGATTATTGAAAGAAAAGAACAGGTCAGTTTATGTGAAAATTTATTTTTAGGCAAAAAAATAATGATAAAGTGTGTCTTTTACATCTGTATTTAATTTTTAATTTAATATAGAATTCACAGTTCTGGGAGAAAAATCTTTCAGATTTTCTTTCAGAAAAATCTTTTCATGTCACAATTGGTCTCACTAAAGTAACTTATTTTTATAAGGCATCCATTTAGTACCAAGTCCCCTTTTTAACAATAACAAAGCAAATAATACTGGAACAATTGTGGTCTATACAGCATCCTGGATTACTAAACAGAAAAAATAAGAAAACAAATAAATAACTCAAAAATTATTTAGGATGGATAGAGTTAATTTTCTTCTTAGTAGCTGGTACAGTGCTGGGTTTTGGATTTAGTGTGAGAATGATGTTGATAACACGCTGATGGTTTAGTTGTTGCTAAGGAGCGCTTATCTTAAGCCAAGGACTTTCCAGTTTCCCATGCTCTGCCAGCAAGCAGGTGTGCAAGGAGCTGGGAGGGAGCATGGCCAGGGCAGCTGACCCCAACTAGCCAAAGGGCTATTCCATACCATGGAACCTCATGCCCAGTATATAAACTGGGGGGAGTTGGCCGGGAGGGGCGGATCGCTGCTCGGCCATCGGTCAGCGGGTGGTGAGCAATTGCATTGTGCATCACTTGTCTTTTCTTGGGTGTTATTTCTTTTTTTTTGTTGTATTCCTGTTCATCACAATTATTATTATAATATTATTATTATTCTTAGTTAGTAGTATATTTTATTTTACTTTAGTTATTAAACTGTTCTTATCTCAATCCATGAGTTTTACTTTTTTCTTTCCTCCCCACCCCACTGGGAGGGGGGAGGGGGAAGCGGCTGCGTGGTGCTTAGCTGCTGGCTGGGGTTAAACCACGACACAGACGTAAGCCTGAAAATCAGAGCTTTCAACAGTTGGAAAATTAATTGCTCGAAAACGAGTAAGCCTTTATTCGACTGCGTCAAATTCCCCTCATGGATGCTGTCAGGGTCTGTCCCTCGCACCAAGGTGTCAGAACTGGAGGGCGCCCGCTGCTGCCGCCGCTGCCACACAGCCCGGTGGCTGTTCGCCGGCCCCCCTGCTCCCCGGCCGCCGTTGGAGTTCGGGGGCTCCGACTGGGGAGGAGCACGGCTCTCCCCGGGGCACGACTCTTCTGAGGGGAGGGAGGGGACATGGCTCTGTGAGCGGCCCAAGCTGCGCGCCGCAGCCGTGCGCGGGCGAAGATCTGCCTCCGTGTCCCACTGGCCCCTCCGCCGGGAGCGGGCCATGCCTGCTGTGCCCCCCGCTGCCCGGGCCCGGGCCTGTCCCTGTGGGGCGAGCGGGCAGGCGGGAGCCCCGAGCACGTCGGTGCTGCGAGCGGGCCGAGGGGCTGCCCGGCTCTACGTCAAGGGAAAGGTTCGCCCTCGTAGGGGCGGTGGCTTGGGAGGATTTGCATCCGTCGCTGACAACCGAGGCTCGCCTTCCCCCCCTAGAGGCTCAGTAGCTGCAGATACTTGTTTGAACCTTTGAGATGATGTTTAGAAAACATGTCAGTGCCTTCACGTCCCCCCTCCCTCCTCCGCTCTCCTCGCCTTTTGCTTTTTTTGCTTTCCCTGTTTTTTGTTTGTTTTTGTTTAGGAGGATTGGGGTTTTTTTGTTTGCTTGTGGTTTGTTTTTGTTGTTTTTTTTTTTAAACCGGGTCTGAACGTCTGAAGAGGCTTGCCCGCCCCGGGAGAGGTTTGTCCCCCAAACAGAGCCTCGACGACTCAGCGCCCCCGGGCCTCGGTGGTGGAGCGGGTCCCTGTGGGATTTAAGCCACTCACAGGTGGGATGAGACACTCCCAGCCCTGCTAGACCCCAAACTCCTCGTCCATCCACAAACTTTTTGGTCCCGTGCAGCACAGTCCCTCCTCGCCCTTGAGTTTTGGGAACCAGCTGAGATCGAGGGAATGGCCTCGAGGGGGAAGGCATTGCCAAATTTGCATTTCAGGTTTTGGAAGCAAAAAGTGGGTAGATGACGGATTTGTATGTCATTCCCCCTGTCCCCCTTCCACTAAAGCCCTTGCAGATGAGTGACCCCCCCCAATTAGCTTTCCAAGGCGCCAAGATGCCTAATAGGAACACTCCCTCTTCCATAGCAGCTGTGATTGCTCACATTGCTTATTATTGGGTACAACACACTGCACTAGACAGAGAATGCATGATAAGTAGCTCTCATCCTTTTGCAAGGTTTAAAAAAATATCTGGGGCTGAATATCTCCAGTGTGAGCGGCAAGAAAGTATTCTAGGAGTCGGCAAATGCTCCCCTTTATTTTCCCTGGAACGGGCCACACGGCAGAAGAAATAAGCAGAGAACAAGCGTGGGCAGGCTCGATCCGCGGCACCGCTGTCCTGCTTCTTTCGGGGCAAAGCTCGGCTGTCCGCCCTGCGCCCCGGGGCTCCTCGGGGACCCCTCCCTTCCCCTTTGGGACGGGAAAATGATCGGAAAGGGAGGGAAGAGGAAAGAAGAAGGAGGAGCAACTGCCAGTTATCACTACATATTGTGGTTTTGTCCCTGGGAGGACGAAACGGGACGGCAGCAGCTAAAGCAAATGGGAGTGGCTTTTGCAGGCTGTAGTCATGCTGTTTGAAGCCATATACCCCGGGCTGTGATTTTTCTGGTCCGTTTGGAGGAAATACAGGAAATTTCTTGGCTGCAGTCACAAAAGCCTGCTTTATTCAAACTCCAGACTGGTGTGTGGACAAACATGACAAATCTTTGAAACAGTATAAACCAAGGGACGGGATCCCAGGGATAAATAAAAGGAACAGTTTAAATACCTGCTTTTCCGTCTTGTTTGGTAGAAGTTTGGTGTATTTTGCACTTTTCGCCTGTGAAGTGTTTCAGGACCAATCAGACAATAATTACTTTACAAGTACTTTGTCATTACTTCTTATTCACTTTGGGTGCTATGTTCAGTTTTCCACATGATTCTCTTGACAATTGCTTATTTTGTAGTAATGACCTGAGCCTGAGAATAATTCTTCTACATTACAAATGCATTCCTATTGTTACGACCCGGACCGGACAGCCCAGAGGGTCGTAGAGGTTCTGGGATCCCCCCGGGCTAAATTAAGGTGAAACGACACCAAACGATCACTTTGAATGCTTTATTTGAACAATCCAAACTGTGGAAGGCGTAACGGTGGGCAGCGTGGGTTGCAGCAAAACGTTCACAAGAAGAGAGAAAAGAGAGGAAGAAGGAAAAAAAAAGAAAGAGGGGGAAAAGAAAAGAGATAGTCACCACCCTTGGATCCCGCGGCATCGGCGACGAGCGCGGTAATCCTCTGGTGATGGGCGCGCACAATCTGGCTCTTTGCAATTGTGTCTTTTATAGTCTAAATCTCCGCCCCTGGTCACACCTCTCGAAGACTTATATGGGTTCATTCTAGACAGTTCTCAACATATATGGTAGTGTTCCAGAGGGTTCTTTATCTACTGAGCATGTGCGGCTTATTGGGGTGGTGGTCTTAGGGACTTTCCAGGAGCTGCAAGCCCCCTCCTCCAATAAGCTTTGTGTGACCCCTGGCCACATTGCCATGCAGGGTCTGCCAGAACACAGGACTGCGCACCCTCCGGCACGCCCCCTGTGTCCATGCCAACCAACTCCTCCCTGAAGTCCCTGGTTGCTATGCAGACCGTACCTTCGTTTGCTACAATGTTTGAGACATTGACAGGTGTTAGCTCTTTCAGGCCCTCACACCTATAAACTATATTTTATGTTGGACTGTAAAAGCACTTTGCATTCCAACACACATGCAATACAATGTGAAGCTTTTTTTAAAAATAAAATTTATTAAAAATTATCACTTTAATAAAAGTGTTCGTTTCAATGCTAGGCTATTTTTGTAATTAAATAATACTCATATTAAGATCTTTTAATGGCAAATGTAACTAATATTTTACTACTGCTCTAAATTTTGTCTAAAGACACAGCTGATGAAATAATGGAAGAAAACGAGTTTAATATAAAATGTGAATAATACATGATCAGAAAAGAATAAAAGTGAAGAGAGATTTCATTATTTTGATGTTTCCTGGGAGGTGGATTTTTTTTTCCCAGTATAAAACTGACTTTAAAAGATTTTCCTCCATATGGTTGTAAGATCTAGTCATAATGATAATAAATAATAATGATATTGTCACCAAACAAGACGGAAAGAACTTATCAACACCAATGAGATGCAGATAAGCAGGCACTCCTTTAATTCAGCGCTGGGAACACAGGGGATAGCTCCACCAAACCGTGTTCACCTTTACATCAAAATCCATCACTTTTTATACACAAGATATTAACATATTTAATCATTCAATACATATTCATTGTTATTCTATTAAATGATTGGTTAAAATTTCTTCACCTACCATGTAAATTACTACACATGCCCACTACGATTTTTGAGACCTTTATTTCCTTAACCTTTTGGGTCAGTGGGTTTTTTGAGTCGGTGGTCTATGAGTCGGTGGTCATGATCTCCCCCTGCCGGAATTACCTTTCCCCTAGTTTCACTTAAACTTGGCAACACTAAGCGGTCCTTCATGGACCGTTAACAAAGCAGACTATCATTCACTGTGGTTTCTTAAAACAAAACAAAAAGCCATTAATTTCTAGTGAAGTTTCTATAGGCCATTAATTTCTAGTGAAGTTTCTATAGTTAATTGTTTCAAACTTAACAAACCTATGCTTTATAACTCTTCTATATATGTAGAATTAAATTTTGATTATTTTATCATTATTTTATCAGATTAATTCGCAACAATGTGTTACATTAACTGACAAATGAAATGAAACCTTGTTAAAAAAAAAAAAGAACAGGTAACTAAAGCATCACTCTTCTGTTTACCTGCTTCACGAAATCCTCAAGACTCTGCCCTGCATCCCTCCCTCCACAAAAACGTTTAACAATTTCCAGGTTCAAATATTTAATCAGAATAGTATATATGGAGGGAAACAGCTTTTATGTGGCATCTTTAATTATGCTTTTTGCAATATGGCCCAGACAAGTGTCCTGCCCTATCCCCTCCACCATCAGTGCTGGGGATCTCTGGGAGTCACCAAGCTCCCAGCACTGCCTTAGGCACAGCAGCCCCCAGGGGTCCCCAGCTCTGCACTTTGCCATACTGTGGACCGTCAGGAGTTATGGTGCAGGGAAAGGGCTCTAGGAGTGGACAACAAACTTGGAAAGAAGATGGAGTGGGGCCTGTTGAGGAGAGCTCCCATGGAACCCGGGGAAAAATTGTGGCAGCCATAAATCTGCAAGAGGGTGCTGACACATAAGGGGTTGGGACAGTCTCACAGCTCACTGAGACCCTGGTCTCCCAGTGTCCCCTTTCTCTCCTCCAATGTCTTTCTTTTTTCCCTTGCCTCATATAGTTTGACATTTGTGCCTGATTTCTAGCAGTAGTCTCAGTGACTTACATTGATATTACCTATATCTCTTTGCCCTTCTCCTTCTTAATTTTCTACTTTTACAGGTTGGGAAACTGAGGCATGGAGCTAGCAAGACACATAACTGGGACCACTGACTGGCCTATGACAGTCAAGCATAGATTCCAAAATGCACCTGATACCTTGTCTTCCCTTTATCTTTTCCTCCACCCATTTTGGTGTCCCCTATCCTGGCAAAGTACTTTGTTAATCTTCTTGGAGACAGCCAGCCATTTCTTAGACATTAACCAAAAAGCAGCAACAGGTAACCACAGACAGATGCACAAATTTGTGCGTTCTTCCTTCTTGTTGCTTAACTTCCCTCTGATTCATGCACTCTGATTCATGCACTAAAGTGTATGTGAACTAGGTCTTGATATCAAAAGTGAACAGCAGAAAGGGTCTTTCATTACCTGAACTGGTTCTACTTTCTCTTATTGGAGAGATTTGCTTTGTGAGATAGTTTTAAAACGGGAAGTTTTATTCCTAAGTATGCAGAGAACAATGACAGGTTTCTTCTACCTTGGTTTCATGAATCCTAGTAAAGCATCAGTTAGCATTCATCTTCATGAAAATGAAAAAATGATTTTACAGGTTAGAAAACTTGTTTGCTTTATAGTAGCAGGATAAACTATTTAAAAAAGCCTGTTTGAGTTAGGACCCAATTTTCAGGGGTCACATGAGTACAGAGGTTTAGTACACAGATTAGAAAAATAGCTCAGGGGATTACAAGTATTGCAGGAGTAGTTTAAGACTACCATAATTGATCGTGCCTAAGGGGGTACTGATATAGTTGTGGTGTCATTTGTCCAATGCAACATGATGCCACCTTTTACTTGCTGTAAGGTCCATATCCCCAGTTCTCCATCACCTTCACAATACAGGCATAAGCTTTGACCTTGAGCCCCTACCAGCCATCAGGCACCACTCACTGTTCCATGTCTGCTTAAAGATTGGCCTTTCAGTTCCCACCTGAGAGTCTGTTGTATGCCGAGTAGATGGGGCTTCCAACTTTGAACTTTGGTGTAGTTTATGGGCTGTTGATGGATGTTGCTTTGGGCTAGTGCAGCGGTAAGACTTATCAGGTAGGGTACCAATGTCCACATTCTGCAAAACAAATTGAATTCACTATTTTCTGTAAATCAAATGTTGCAGAACATATTTAGGAATATCAGCAGAATGTTCCAAAATTAAGACTATAGCCCCCAGCCCTGGGACCAAGATCTCAGCAGGGACCAGTGATCATAATAACATCCACACAGGGGAACAAATTTACAATGCAGGGAAATATTGCAGTCTTCCAAATGATGGGCTACCAGACCGTAGCAAATGGTACCCCTGGGGCAGAACTGTGAAGGCATACTGCTGACCTTCCCATGGGAATGCAAATTGCTCCTATGATCGCTTAGCAATTGGAATGCTGAAGAAAGCATTAGCTAGATCTAACACAGCATGCCACAGCTCAGCCTCAGATTCGATTTGCTCTAGGAGAGTTACAATGTCAGGCACTATGGCTGTGGGTGGGGGGACAGCCTTATTTATCAATTGATAATCAACTGTCATTCTCCAGGAGCCCTCAGGTGGTTTTTTTTTTTTGTGTGTGTGTGGTGTAAATGGGGCTATTGAAGGGGGAATGAGCTCCCAGAATAATTCCAGCCTCCAAAAGCTGTTTAATTGTCTGGGTGATCTCTGCATAGCCTCCGGGCAGCCTGTACTGCTTGGATGTAATGGGTTTGCGGGGAGGATCCAAAACAACAGGATCCATAACAACTTTTCCCACAATGATAGTACGAAGCCCAAAAGAGTATTTGCCCCCCATTGTCATGAAAGTTTTACCTGCCAACAAATCATACCCAACAATATGTTTGGATACTTTAGGTATCCATACCTTTGTCATGAAGGGCAGGTAGGAATTCAATTGCAATATCAAAGAGATTTCCCAAGCAGGTTCTTCTTCTCCCACAAAGGCATTAATTTTCATCAAACTATTTTTCAGATGTCAGGATGGGTCCCTGTGAATTAAAGTTACCTCAGCCCCTGTGTCCATTAGAGCCATCACCCACTGCTGGTTATGATAGCTCCAATGTATTGTCAGAGGAATTTAAGGTCTGCTATCTCCTCATGGGGTTCCAACCACCCATCACACCTTGGGGAGGAGATCCAAATCTAGTCAGTCTGTATGGGTTTTGTATATTTTTCAGTGAGCCACTGAGGCAAGATTGGGGTAATTACTTGATCCTGGTGTACTCTTCCTTTCTTCACTGAAGCAGGGGGAGCAGAGGATGTAATCAGTCTATCCACCATCCTAATTTCCTTTTGTAACCTCTTTTTCCCTTTCAATTGCTTATATTTTTCCCATTTAGGGGAAAATATTTTTCCCTATTTAGGGGGTAGGCTTCCTATCAATTTTTTTCTTTTGGGACTTGGGACTGGAGTAAAGCTATGAACATCTCCTTTTGGGTAGCATTTTTCTTTTGCAGTTTATCCACAAAGGGCAATCTCCTCTCTTCCCTTTTGGTTTGGTATTCTCTTAACTGCCCCAGCACAAGAATTACATCCCGGACCGTTTTCCCCTGGGTAGCTCCCTTTAAGATTAAAAGGCACTCTGGCTAGCAGCCTGGATGGCATTGCCGAGGTGAATACCTCTGAGTTGGGGCTAGTGAAGGCAGGGCTGTAAACACCCTGTTGAATAGCCAATTCTCTCAGATACTGCTCCCCATCATCTATAAACCTCCACGTCACCATTCTATAATTCCAACCAGATGGGGAGGGGTGCTGTAGCTTTACTGCCTCCTGCAACCATTCCCAAAGAGAATAAATCACATTTCCATTTGCCGGGGCCCCTTTTAAGTGTTGCATTATCACTGGATTTTTGGGAAACTGCTCCCAGACACGTCACTTCTTGCAGGCTTAGTTGTACACTGTCCCCTCCTTGGTCCCACACTCGCAGTAACCACTATCCTAATCTCTCCTCGGGCTTCTGCCAATATTAGCCTGCCACATTCTGCAGCTGGGTCTGAGTATAGTCTCACACTGATACCGTATGCTGTGGTGCCCTGGGGGGTTTCCTTTTGCTTTGTTAATAACCAAAGGCCACACAGGGATTGCCCTACCATTTTCATGCTCAGACCCTTTAGTCTATTCCTCAGTAGAGGAATCCCAGCTGCCACCATCCCGATAATCACTTGGGTAACTAACCACTCGACTCCTATGCCCCTATCGCGCAGCGCAGACACTCTGCCCCTTCCTCACTGTGGTTACTTGGGTTTCCAGCATATCCCCCTGTGCCTGGGCTTCCAGCTTATCCAAGTGCAACCGGATCTCCAAACTTTCCAGTTGTGCTTACAATTCCCTGGTTTTCTTTTGTTCACTTTCTAGGGTCTCCCACAGTCTCTGCAGATAAGTTAACCATAACCAGATGCTACTTAGATCTTGTTGCCCTCTGTCCCATCCTACCCCTTGCTTCTTTAAACATTTCTTAATATCCTCAGAGATGAGGCACTGGGGTAATTCCTTCTCAGCTTCCCAACTCACTGTGGGGGTCACCCAGGCTAAACACTGTGCGACTGGCTCCCACGCCTGCGTGTGGGGCCAACCTGGCACCCATTTGGGTTTTTCCTGCTCTCTGCTATCCCTCTTCCAAAATGGCATTTCTTATCAAGATCCTGTCTGCAATGCCAAATGTTTGGCACTGGGGTGGATGTGTGTGTGAGAGAGAGAGAGACAGTGCAGGGTTCTTTCTTGATCTTAATAAGAAAGGCCAAATAACAAATGGCGTAGTAAAATAACTGTTTTAATAAGATAGTGTCCTGGTTTCGGCTAGGACAGAGTTAATTTTCTTCCTAGTAGCTGGTACAGTGCTGTGTTTTGGATTTAGTAGGAGAATAATGTTGATAACACACTGATGTTTTCAGTTGTTGCTAAGTAGTGTTTATCCTAAGTCAAGGATTTCTCAGCTTCTCCTGCCCAGCCAGCAAGAAGGCTGGAGGGGCACAAGAAGCTGGGAGGGGACACCGCCAGGACAGCTGACCCAAACTGGCCAAAGGGCTATTCCATACCGTATGACATCATGCCCAGTATATAAACTGGGGGAGTTGGCCGGGAGGGGCAGATCGCTGCTCCGGAACTAACTGAGCATTGGTTGGCAAGTGGTGAGCAATTGCCTTGTGCATCGCTTGTTTTGTATATTCTAATTCTTTTAGTATTATTATTGTCATATTATTATTATTATCATTATTATTATTATCATTATCATTATCATTGTTTTTCCTTCCTTTCTGTCCTATTAAACTGTCTTTATCTCAGCCCATGAGGTTTTTTGGTTTTTTTTTATTCTCTCCCCCGTCCCACTGGGTGGGGGGGAGTGAGCGAGCAGCTGCGTGGTGCTTAGTTGCCGGCTGGGGTTAAACCACGACAGATAGATAGAATAAAAAGAGGAATATTGATAGTGAGTAAATCTTATGTGCCTTCAAGTGCTGGGAACTGTGTGTTCATGCAGCATCGGACAGACTCCAGATGGATTTTCCCCTGGTATGCTGTGCAAATTCTGTCTGTGGAGAGGTTCCTCCTCCCTCCCTTGCCGTGGTGCCTTTTATTTTCTGTAACAAACCAGAATCACATATCTTCTCCTGCAAAGTTGGAATATCTCTGTCATAACACATGCCAGCGCACAGCACAGGCTGGCATGGAGCATTCCAGCAGATTCCCTTACAGCAGCTACTCATGCTAACATACAAGCTTCTCAGGCCTTAAGTACAAGGCCCAATAGAGCAGACATGGTCTGCTCAAGATCACTAACTCTTTGAATACAATGTCTTCCGCAAGGCTCCCAATACAAGAGACAACAAGACTTTTTAACTATAAGAAACATTGATATAATGTGTAGTTACCATTGTAGTTGTGGACTCGCTATCACTGTCTGTATTTAAAAACAAGTTAGACCAATATCTGTCAGGACAGGTTCAAGTATACTTGGCTCTACAAAAAGACACCAAAGTGGATTAGATGTCTCAAAGTATTCCTTCCCAATGTATTTCCAAAGTGTTTTTACTGATGATGCTCGGGATGCACTGCCTTTGTTTCACATGGAAGCCATTGCATGAACGAAATAGTTTAGTTGGGCTGATTTGAATGTATTTTTGGTATATGATCATCGTCATAAAAGGATGATTCTCACTGATTATGGCAATTGTTTCACAGGGATTAGGGCAACATTTGACATTAGTAATTATATTTTCACATTTTCAGCACTGCACAATTATCCTCATGGAAACATAAAAGGACTAGAATGGAGGGCACCAACTGAATCATTAAGGCCATTACCCTGGTATTGAAGCATGGTTAAGTTGATATAATTCCATAAATGCATTTTCCAAGTCTCAGGTTAGTTGGACTTTTTTTGTTTCCTTCAGGATTCCTATAAGATCACTGTTCCAGAAGAGTATTTCTGTTATTATCTTCAAATTTCTAGTTTAAGTTTATTCACAGCTGTTTTGTATCCATGATCTTATGTGCAAAGCATTTCCTTTCACTTACATGGCTTTCTTTACTCCTTTTTCCCCCACCCTCATGTATTTCTAGAGAGTAATCATATTCTCTCATGGTGATGATTTTGGTAGGCCAAAAAGTTCATTTGAAGATATTCCTTCTGGATCTTTGTATATTCATCACTTCTGGAAGCAGAATGCTAGGTATGCTAGCAGAAACGGTATAACATCCAACATTTTTCTGTATAATATATGCAAAGCAGATCTTCTGAAACTTATACAGTTTTTAAAGTCTATGCTGTCGTAAGCCTCAATATAACAAGCTTGACACTCCATGATAGCTCTGCAGAAAATAGTATTAAATTTCAATGTTTTATGAAATTCAATGCCTTAGAGTCCTGTCCTGGTTTCGGCTGGGATAGAGTTAATTTTCTTCTTAGTAGCTGGTACAGTGCTCTGTTTTGGATTTAGTGTGAGAATACTGTTGATAACACTCTGATGTCTTAGTTGTTGCTAAGGAGCGCTTATCTTAAGCCAAGGACTTTTCAGTTTCCCATGCTCTGCCAGCAAGCAGGTGTGCAAGGAGCTGGGAGGGAGCATGGCCAGGGCAGCTGACCCCAACTAGCCAAAGGGCTATTCCATACCATGGAACCTCATGCCCAGTATATAAACAGGGGGGAGTTGACTGGGATTGCTGCTCGGGCATCAGTCAGCGGGTGGTGAGCAAGTCCTTGGCTTAAGATAAGCTGGGGTGGCTTCTGTGAGAAGATGCCAGAAGCTTCCCGCATGGCCGATAGAGACAGTGCCAGCCAGCTCCAAGATGGACCCACCACTGGCCAAAGCTGAGCCAATCAGCGATGGTGGTAGCACCTCTGGGATAACATATTTAAGAACAGGGAAAAAACTGCTGCGCAACAGCAACTAGGAGAGAGGAGTGAGAATATGTGAGAGAAACAACTCTGCAGACACCAAGGTCAGGGAAGAAGGAGGGGGAGGAGGTGCTCCAGGCACCAGAGCAGAGATTCCCCTGCAGCCCGTGGTGAAGACCATGGTGAAGCAGGTTGTTCCCCTGTAGCCCATGGAGGTCCATGGTGGAGCAGATATCCACCCTGCAGTCCATGGAGGACCCTATGCCGAAGCAGGTGGATATGCCCTGAAGGAAGCTGTGACCCCGTGGAGAGCCCGGGCTGGAGCAGGCTCCTGGCAGGACCTGTGGACCCATGGAGAGAGGAGCCCACGCTGGAGCAAGTTTTCTGGCAGGACGTGTGGCCCCGTGGGGGACCCACGCTGGAGCAGTCCGTTCCTGAGGGACTGCACCCCGTGGAAAGGACCCACGCTGGAGCAGTTTGTGAAGAACTGCAGCCCATGGGAAGGGCCCACATTGGAGAAGTTCATGGAGGACTGTCTACTGTGGGAGGGACCCCACACTGGAGCAGGGGTGGAGGAAGGAGCGGCAGAGACAACGTGTAATGAACTGACCACAACCCCCATTCCCTGTCCCCCTGCACCAGTCAGAGGGGGAGGAGGTAGAGAATTTGGGAGTGAAGTTGAGACTGGGAAGAAGGGAGGGGACAATTGTTGTTAATTGTCAATAAATTAAGTTAATTTACCCAGGTTGAGTCTTTTTTGCCCATGACGGTAATTGCTGAGTGATCTCCCTGTCCTTATCTCAACCCACGAGCCTTTCATTATATTTTCTCTCCACTGTCCAGTTGAGGAGGGGAGTGATAGAGCGGCTTTGGTGGGCACCTGGCAGCTAGCCAAGGTCAAAGCCACCACATGATTACACTCATTTCCACCTTGAAGCTGTCAGCATGCATGACTCTCTACAGCTTCCGACTATTAATTTAAGCAATTTGGATGCAGAGAAGTTTTTAGAGTGAGTCAGCACTCATCTACAAAGTAAGAGAGCTGTGTTTTGATCAGACTTTCCACTTTACTATCATTATTGTAAAGGCTGTTGGGGGTGGGTTCACAGAACCCTACAGTCTATCCCCCATTCCAAAATTATATATAAAAAGAAGCGCTATTTAATTGATCTAAATAACAGTGACAATAATCTCTGTTTTGCTGGGAGTCTCACAGCACTTATAGCAGTGAGGGATCTGACATGCAGAATTGTTAAGCAGAGGTAAAGAGCTACATGACAAACTGGGGTGGCCATGCTGAGTGACATCCCCTTGTCTGAGGATCTGCTACATGTTAATATATGCATCATCCTCCTATCTGTGGGGAAAAAGGGTTGGGGGACTTTTAGGTCAAATGACAATCATAGATATCCCAAGACCTGTTTCCTCCTTTTACATGATGAACGTTATTATGATGTTAAGGATGTCAGGAAGGTATTTGGGGTGAGAAACCTTTGTGAGCTTTGTCATACATCATATAACCATAACCACATCTGTAAATATTATTGCTGGCTCTGCTTGTGTCACAGCTGTGCAATTAACCTGGGGACAAGGATAAGGTGCCCCAGCTGCAGGCTGTTGTGCAGGTCTGTGGAATGCTTACAGAGGCACAAGGCCCTGGGTATTAAAAAAATTAATTGAACATTTGGCTATGGTTTTCTGTGAAAAGTGTAAGGCCTATGTAGAAAATCAGAACAAATATAAATGCTGGAAGTGTGGAATGTGCTATTGTCCTGTTTTCAGCTGGGATAGAGTTAATTTTCTTCCAAGTAGCTGGTACAGTGCTGTGTTTTAGATTTAGTGTGAGAATAATGTTGATAACACACTGATGTTTTAGTTGTTGCTAAGTAGCGCTTATTCTAAGTTAAGGACTTTTCAGTTTCCCATGCTGTGCTGGTTTTGGCTGGGATAGAGTTAATTTTCTTCATAGTAGCTGGTATGGGGCTATGCTTTGGATTTGTGCTGAACACAGTGTTGATAATGCAGGGATGTTTTAGTTACTGCTGAGCAGTGCTTACACAGAGTCAAGGCCTTTTCTGCTTCTCACCCCACCCCACCAGCGAGGAGGCTGGGGGTGCACAAGAAGCTGGGAGGGGACACAGCCGGGACAGCTGACCCCAACTGGCCAAAGGGATATTCCATACCGTATGATGTCATGCTCAGCAATTAAAGATGGGGGAAGAAGGAAGAAGGGGGGACGTTCGGAGTGATGCCGTTTGTCTTCCCAAGTAACCGTTATGCGTGATGGAGCCCTGCTTTCCTGGAGATGGCTGAACACCTGCCTGCCCATGGGAAGCAGTGAATGAATTCCTCATTTTGCTTTGCTTGTGCATACGGCTTTTGCTTTCCCTATTAAACTGTCTTTATCTCAACCCATGAGTTTTCTCACTTGTACCCTTCTGATTCTCTCCCCCATCCCACTGTGGGGGGAGTGAGTGAGCAGCTGTGTGGGGCTTGGTTGCCAGCTGGGGTTAAACCATGACACATGCTCTGCCAGTAAGCAGGTGTGCAAGAAGCTGGGAGGGAGCATGGCCAGGGCAGCTGACCCCAACTAGCCAAAGGGGTATTCCATACCATGGAACGTCATGCCCAGTATATAAACAGGGGGGAGTTGACTGGGATTGCTGCTCGGGCATTGGTCAGCGGGTGGTGAGCAATTGCACTGTGCATCACTTGTCTTTTCTTGGATCTAATTTCTCTCTTTTTGTTATATTCCTTTTCATTACAATTATTATTATTGTTATTATATTTGTATTATTGTTGTTGTTATTATTATATTTTATTTTATTTATCAAACTGTTCTTATCTCAACCCACAAGTTTTACTTTTTTTTTCCTGATTCTCTCCCCTGTCCCACTGGGAGGGGAAGGAGTGAGCGAGTGGCTGCGTGGTGCTTAGTTGCTGGCTGGGGTTAAACCACGACAGCTATAAATAGATCTGTAATATAAACCAGCAGCAGCATTTCATGCCCGTGAGCAGAAGTCCAGAAGAAGGACATGGAATGTATGCAGGAAACTGGGCCACATCCTGAACTATATTTTTGCCATTGAGTTAGCTCCAAATGCCCTTTGGGATGAAGAAGAAGGGGCAGAAAGGAAAACTGAAGGAGAATGGGAGTTTAAAGGGGCCACAGGTCTCATGGACTTTATTCAGTTGTTTATGGACATAAAGTTTTGGGTCTACACTTTCCTAGCACATAATGCTAAAGGCTATGATGGCTAGTTTGTTGTTAGTCAGCTTCTGAAAGAAAAAATGGATGTGCAACTAATCATCCAAGGTGATAAACGCACGGGCACAGAAGTACCCAGCCTGAGTATATGTTTCATAGACTCTCTACATGTTTTACCCATGAAACTAAGCAGCCTCCCTCAAGCTTTGGGTATCGAGGACTCCAAAAGTTATTTCCCCCATTTTTTAAACACTGCTGAAAATCAAAGTTATGTGGGCCCTCTTCCACCACTGGAAGATTATGGGGTGGA
>NW_026114115.1:0-47835 GCF_018139145.2 Gymnogyps californianus | reverse complement strand
TTATAGTAGTGATTGGTTAAATCATGTTGTACCTGAATGCTTGAAAGGTATAAGAACTCTGTGTAAAACCACATTTGGGGTGCTCCAATTTGAATGGGACACCTTATGCGCATGAATAAAAGAATTACTCTTGTAATTCTATACTTTGCATCCTAACCTCTCTCCTCAGTTGGCATGGGCCAGTTGCAAAATTTTCATGACACTGCCCACCTGATACCCTTGCCCAGACCCAGGGACTCCTACTTACTTCTGGCTGGACTAGCCAGTCTGCTAGCAAATTACATGTGCACACCAGGTTTGGGGAAGATACAGACACTTTCCCCAACACCCCCACCCAGCAGCAGGGACCAGGCACACAGGGCCTGTGACCCACAGCTGCACTCTAGCTGCTTGCGCTGAGCCCCTTGCTCACTTCACTCACCCTGGTCCTCCCAGTAGCTGCACCTGGAGCACACCCAGGCCCTGTAAGCCATGGTCCAATACCAGTGGCTGAAGCAGAGACCCTCACCTGCTACAGTTGCTGGCCCCACAGGCCAGGGACACCTACAACCCCAGTCTAACTTTAGTTGCTTGCCCCAAATCTACTTATGTCTGTATTGCCAGTAGCTGGTAACTAGTCCTTACAGAACTCACATGGGATAGAGAGATTACACTGAAAGATAGTTAAGAAAGGATTCATAAGAAAATAGGACAGACTGCAGCAATCAAGCACAGGGCTCAGTCAGACAAGTGCACTGATTGGCAATGGTTTACATGGGACCCCTTTTAATGAAGAAGCTACTTAAACCATAAGTGTCTTATGTAGGGAAACAAGACTCTATTAAACAAAAGCATGTCAAGCATAAACGGCATTTGAAAATACAACTTCATATCAACATTGATCATGGTGTTGTGGTTTAACCCCAGCCAGCAACTAAGCATCACAGAGCCACTTGCTCACTCCCCTCACAGTGGGATGGGGGAGAGAATTGGAAGAGTAAAAGCGAGAAAACTCGTAGGTTGAGATAAAGACAGTTTAATAAACAAAGCAAAAGCCGCACACACAAGCAAAGCAAAACAAGGAATTCATTCACCACTTCCCATCAGCAGGCAGGTGTTCAGCCATCTCCAGGAAAGCAGGGCTCCATCATGCGTAACAGTTACTTGGGAAGACAAACACCATCACTCCAAAAGTCCCCCCCTTCCTTCTTCCTCCCCCAGCTTTTTATTGTTGAGCATGACGTCATATGGCATGGAATATCCCCCTGGCTAGCTGGGGTCAGCAGTCCTGGCTGTGTCCCCTCCCAACTTCTTGTGCACCTGCAGCCTACTCGCTGGTGGGGTGGTGTGAGGAGCAGAAAAGGCCTTGACTCTGTGTAAGCACTGCTCAGCAATAATGAAAACATCCCTGTATTATCAACACTGTTTTCAGCACAAATCCAAAACATAACCCCATACTAGCTACTATGAAGAAAATTAACTCTATCCCAGCCAAAACCAGCACACGTTTACTCAGATTACAGTTTATCCAAGAGATACTGAGGAAGATACAGTTTTTAACCTGACAGTAATGGAAATATAACATATTGAATAGCCTTCAGAAGACAGGAAAGAAACAAAAACCTGTCAGATGAGGCTTTGACACATCTCAGAAATGCAGGATTATTCATATAAAACATGTTCCCAGCTATGCTGTCTAAAACAGCCATAGATGACTCAGGAGAAAATTTTGTCAGCAGTGGCTTGTGAAAACAATTTAGGAGTCTCAGTCCTCATGTGTAGTGGTCACAGTCACGACCTATGAGGGTTTCCCAACCCGCAGGTGTGTAAAGATCGTGACTGTGGGGTTCTCAGGATTCTGCAATACACAAGGACATGGAGGTCTGGGTTTCTGAGAATTTCTTTATTACCAATTACTACAAAACTACTATTAGTAAAACAAATATATATGTGTACATATACTACAAGTCACTACAAAATTACCACTGGGAAAGCAAGTGTATATATATTACAGGAGTAAAGCAAATATATGTATATTAGAAGTTATTACAGAATACCAACTAGTGAAGCAAGTATATACTTATGAACCTTTACCTGTGTGCACGCCTATAAATATATTATGTATGTGAGGTGTTACCAGTTTGACACTCACCAAACCGCTCCCAGGAGTGGGACTAATCGATGATGGAAAAAGTCTCACTTCAAAAATGATCCGCGTCACGGAGTCCTGAGTCAGCCAGGTGTCCCCGGCGAGGGTCCAGTCTGTCCGGGAGATCTCGTGCAGAAAAGTTTTTGCAGAGAGGCTCTTGCAGAGAAGCTCATTTTGGGTAGGTAGGGAGTTACTTTTTATACCTTGTTGGTGTAGATACATAAGTGGGCATAGGACATCAGTTCCCGGAATAGTTGTTGCTGACTCCTGTTTTCCTGGAAGGTCAGTTTGTTATCATAGATCAAGGTTTCTTTGTCCTGCCAACTACTTCCCATCAAGGAGGTTTCATCTGAGCTTATCGGGGATATCTCCGGACTCCAGCTAAGGAGATATCCTTCTTTGTCAGTATGTTTACCAGGTCACCTTTGTGGCAGCTCCATCATCACACTATTGAAAAATTTACCTTACCTACTCATCAGCTTCAATTCCACTTTGATCAGTATTTTCCCTTTACCTTTATTTATCATTAAATGTAATGATTTTCCTCATTATTTCTCCACATTTTCTTAGCCATTCAAGTGTTAAGACTTTCCTCATGAAGTCACTCCATCTACACCATCTTTAAGACAAATTTCTTAAAATGGAAGAATTTCTATAAAAAATAATAAAATCAGACCACATACAAGTAGATAATACAACACCCAGACCTAATATCAAGTATTCCAGGTGAAATCTCAACTGTAGTTTGTTAGCCATTACTGTACTTAGATCTTTTAAAACATTCCTATCTTTCTTACTCTTGAATGGGTGTTTGAGACCACTTTTTCTTTAAAAAAAAAGTATCTTACATTTTTCCTTGGCAACGAGTCTCATTTTTTTTATTCCAGTCATTTTTTCTAGGTTCCTTGGTGAGGACAAAGGAGTAGAAAAAAATAATCTTCAGAACAGGTCTTTGGATTCTTTTTTCCTAGAATTTAATGGCTTCCTGTTATAATCAATTTGTTCCCATCTCCAAGTCAGTGAAAGATTGGTATTTTAGTCATTCAGACCAAAAGTAGTTCTTTGACTCAGTGTCAGTACTGCCATTGTGAAAGTATGTGTTCTACACAAAAACAGATCATGCACCTACAAATAGGATATCTTCCAAGCAGTGAAATAAATCAACCCTGGTTCACTTAAAAGGTTTTATGCTTTTGTGGTGAGTTGACCCCAGTCACAGCCAAATATGCATCCCGCAGGATGGGGAGAAAATAGAATGCAAAGTATAGAATTACAAGGGTAAATATTTATTCATGTGCATAAGATGTCCCAGCCTAATTGGAGCACCCCGAATGTGGCTTTACACATACCCTTCAAGGGTTCAGGTACAACACAATTTGACTAATCACTAACACCCACACTACCGGTTACTAATCATAGTAAAACTTTGCAAAGCAACTATATTTCTGCAGCATTCTTGCTGCTTGTCTGTTGATCCAAAAGTCCCTGGAGTCAGTCTTGCTATAGTTACTTATCTGTGATGCCAGACGATGCTGGGAGGGTTTCAAAGACATGTTAGAGGGGCTAGGATGCTGGCGTTATCATGGTTGTCCAGGGGTATCCTTTATCCTTCATGGACAGCTCTAAGCTTCCAAGAAGCAAAGTCCTTATTTCCAGGGCCGGGCTGTCTTTTAGTTTGTTTTACTTAAGCATGAACAATACCAAAGTCTCCAGTAAAATTCCACTACCTCATTACATTACAGTGTATAGTATGAACTCATATATATATATTAACAAAGTCAATACACTTTCATACTATAAAGACTGATTGATACAATAGTTAGGGAAGGGAATTTTCATAACAGTGTTCAACTTGCTGTCCACCAGGACCCCCAGGTCCTTTGCTGAAAAGTTACTTTCCAGCTGGGTGGCCCCCAGCATATATTGATGCCTGGATGTTCCTCCCCAGGTGCAGAACTTGGCACTTCCCCTTGTTGAACTTCATGAGGTTCCTCTCAGCCCAGTTCTCCAGCCTGTTCAGGTCCCTCTGGGTAGCTGCATGACCCTCTGTTGTATCAGCCAATCCTCCCAGTTTTGTGTAATCTGCACACTTGCTGAGGGTACAATCTGCCCCATCATCCAGATCATTAATGGAGTTGTTAAACAGGACTGGACCCAGTATTGGTTCCTGGGGTACAAGGTTAGTTACTGGCCTCCAACTAGACTTGGTGCCACTGATCACCACTTTCTGGGCCTGGCCATTCAGCCAGTTTTCAGTCCACCTCACTGTCTGCTCCTCCAGCCCATACTTCAACAGCTTGTCTATGAAGATCTTATGGCAGACAGTGTCAAAGGCCTTCCTGAAGTCCAGGTAGACAATATCCACTGCTCTCCCCTCATCTGCCAGGCCAGTCATTTCATCATAGAAGGTTATCAAGTTGGTCATGCACGACTTCCCCTTGGTGAATCCATGCTGACTACTCCTGATGATTTTCTTGTCCTTTATGTGCCTGGAAATGTTTTCCAGGATTAGCTGCTCCATTACCTTCCCAGGGATCGAGGTGAGGCTGATCAGCCTGTAGTTCCCTGGGTCCTCCTAAGAGGGACAGTGGTGAAGAAGAAGATGGGGGTGACATTTGCTCTCCTCCAGTCCTCAGGCACCTCTCCCAATCGCCATGATCAATCAAGTTTATCAAGAGTGGCCTCACAATGACATCTGACAGGTCCCTCAGCACTCATGGGTGCATCCCATCAGGGCCCATGGACTTATGTATGTCCAGTTTGCTTAAGTATTCCCTGACCTGATCCTCTTCCACCAGGGGTACGTCTTCCTTGCTGCAGACTTTCCCCCTGGTCTCCAGGGCCTGGGATTCCTGAAGGTCGGTCTTGCTAGTAAAGACTGAGGCAAAGAAGGCATTTTCCATGTCCTGTGTCACCAGGTCCCCAGCCCCATTCAGCAGCAGGCCCACATTTTCCCCTAGCCTTCCTTTTGTCACCTAGGTACTTATAGAAGCCCTTCTTGTTGTCTTTGACATCCCTTGCCAGATTCAATTCCATTTGGGCTTTGGCTTTCCTAACCTCATCCCTGCATGCTTGGATAGTACCTCTGTATTCCTCCCTGCTTTCACCTTCTGTGTGCTTCTTTTTTGTGCTTGAGTTTTGCCAGGAGCTCCTTGTTCATCCATGCAGGCCTCCTGGCACTTTTGCCTGACTTCATATTCATTGGGATGGACCGCTCTTGAGCTTGGAGAATGTGATCCTTGTATATCAACCAGCTTTCTTGGGCCCCTCTTCCCTCCAGGGACTTATTCAAGGGCACTCTTCCAAGTAGATCCTTCAAGAGGCCAAAGTTTTCCTCCTCTCAGGATCCTGAACTCCACCATCTCATGGTCACTGCAGCCAAGGCTGCCTTCGACTTTCACATTCCCAACGAGCCCCTCCTGGTTTGTGAATAGGAGGTCCAGCAGAGCACATCTCTTTGTTGGCTCCTCTATCACTTGGAGGAGGAAGTTGTTGATGCACTCCAGGAACCTCCTGGATTGCTTATGTCCTGCTGTGTTGTCCCTCTAGCAGATATCGGGGTGGTTGAAGTCCCCATGAAGACCTGGACCTGCAAACATGAGGCTACTTCTAGCTGTCTGTAGAAGGCCTCATCCACTTGTTCTTCCTGGTCAGGCAGCTTATAGCAGATACCCACTGTAATGTCATCCATACCAGCCTGCTCTTTAATCCTTACCCATAAGCTTTCAGTTGGCTCATCATCCATCGCCAGGCAGAGCTTCATGCATTTAGAATAATAGAATCATAGAATGGTTTGGGTTGGAAGGGACCTTTAAAGGTCATCTAGTCCAACCCCCCTGCAATGAGCAGGGACATCTTCAACTAGATCAGGTTGCTCAGAGCCCCGGCCAACCTGACCTTGAATGTTTCCAGAGATGGGGCATCTACCACCTCTCTGGGCAACCTGTTCCAGTGCCTCACCATCCTCATCATAAAGAATTTCTTCCTTATATCTAATCTAAATCTACCCTCTTTCAGTTTAAAACCATTACCCCTTGTCCTGTCACTACAGGCCCTGGTAAAAAGTGTCTCCCTGTCTTTCTTATAAGCCCCCTTTAAGTGTTGAAAGGCTGCAATAAGGTGTCCCTGGAGCCTTTTCTTCTCCAGGTTGAACAATCCCAACTCTCTCAGCCTGTCTTCAGAGGAGAGGTGTTCCAGCCCTCTGATCATTTTCATGGCCCTCTTCTGGACCAGCTCCAACAGGTCCATGTCTGTCTTGTGCTGGGGACCCCAGAACTGGATGCAGTACTCCAGGTGGGGTCTCACGAGAGTGGAGTAGAGGGGCAGAATCACCTCCCTCGACCTGTTGGCCACCCTTCTTTTTATGCAGTCTGAGATATGATTGGCTTTCGGGGCTGCAAACACACATTGCTGGCTCATATCTAATTTTTCATCCACCAATATCCCCAAGTCCTTCTCTGCAGGGCTGCTCTCAATCCATTCATCCTCCAGCCTGTATTGATACTGGGGATTGCCCCAACCAAGGGCAGGAACTTGCACTTGGCCTTGTTGAACTTCATGAGGTTCCCATGGGCCCACTCCTCAAGCCTGTCAAGGTCCCTCTGGATGGCATCCCTTGCCTCAAGCATATCAGCTGCACCACTCAGCTTGGTGTCATCTGCAAACTTGCTGAGGGTGCACTTGATACTGCTGTCTATGTCATTGATGAAGATATTAAATAGCATTGGCCCCAGTACAGACCCTTGAGGGACATCCCTTGTTACTGCTTTCCACTTGGACATTGAGCCATTGACTGAAACTCTTTGGACGTGGCCATCCAGTCAGTTCCTTATCCATCTAACAGTCCATCCATCAAACCCATATCTCTCTAATTTAGCAGCAAGAATGTTGTGGGGGACCGTATCAAAGGCCTTGCAGAAGTCCAGGTAGATGACATCAGTAGCTCTTCCCTTGTCCACTGATGTAGTCACATTTCACCTGCTCTCTCACATAAAGGGCAACTCCACCTCCTTGTCTTCACGGCCTGTCTTTCCTAAAGACCCTGTATCCTTCCACTGTAGTACTCAGTCGTGTGAGCCATCCCACCACGTCTCCATGATCCCAAAAAGACCATAGCCCTGCAACTGCACACAGATCTGTAATTCCTCATGTTTATTCCACATGCTGCATGTTTTAGTTACATATACTTCTGAGAGGCAGCCCAGCATGCTGACTTTCCAGAAAGGGTCTGGAATGAATCCTCACTACATTATCTTGTTGTTATGTCTTAAGCAAAGTATTAATGATGATCATTACACTTATATACAAAACCACGGTAAAATGCCTGTAAAGTGGTATATATTGTATCATGCAACAGGTTACAATAATTAGTTAGTTATAGTATTGAATTGTCATGTATTACTCTCAAATTTCTTCAGACCTAGAGAAGGTATCCTTAATTATTTCATGTTTACTAAATTTATAACAGCTCATCCTTTTCAAGGGTCCGAGTGAAATATTTTCCTGTTTCCACTTGATGTCTAACCTTGTTTCTTTTCCAATCACTGTATGTCTCAGCTGAATTCCAGCAACACCAAAGAAAACATTTGAGAAATATACAAACAAATATTCCTAAAACCATCAGAGCAATCAATCCAACGAATAATTGTTTCAACCATCCTAAATTGGGAAGCCAAGAGGTTAATTTATCCCAAAAATCTCAAAACCCCAAAGAAGTATCATCCAAAGATATCTCATGGAATACTTGTGTTTTCTCCCAGAGTGTATTCAAATCTGCTTCTATCTGATTATTTTTATTGATATATGCACAGCAACTGGTATTAATGATCATACATACCCCTCCTTCTTTGGCAGTCAATAAATCTAATGCTATTCGATTCTGTAACACGACTTTATTAAGGGATGACACTTCTGTCTGTAAATTTCTCATAATATCTGTTGTTAGATTTTCCATCCTCTCTAAAACTGCAGAAATGTTTACTATGGCCTTTTCTAGCTCACTTACTCCCAGCCATGGTAAGAACCATCTGACAAAGCTATGAAATTTTGTTCCTCTAATTACAAGTGGGTTATCTTCTCATTTAGCCCGTTTCCATGATGTTCTCAGTATGCCTCTAGGTATTTGGGACTGGTTATATATTTGGTCCTGACTAACTAGATGACCTATGGTACCCATTCCCTTCCATCCTGCAGGGAGTCATTTTCTGTTAACACCGTTGCCACATAGCCACCAATACCCATCGGGTAGTTTGCAGGGCCCATCAGTGGCCGTGAGGTTAGCTCCATAAAATGATCCGTGGTTTACCCAGACAGTTGATACATTCCTGAAATAATCCCAGTTCGAGGAGCTATAGGTTTCTAATTGGGTTCTATTACAAAAATCAATATATGTCACATTTATCCCTATCAAATCCCAGGTCCCCACTTCTACCGTGGTTTTATTAATCCAATAATCATTCCACCCATCTCTGCAGGTACAATTTTTGTGTGTATAGTGGGGGGCGGCACGAACAAGTGTTGGATCTTGCCTTCCATAGGCAACTATTCTTGCTAACCAGAATCTGGGTGTTATTATCTAGTATTTGTAGGTCAAATCTCGATCCAGTCTCATAACTTGAATTGTCGTAGTCACAGTATCCCCCATCTGGTCTTTTCCAAAACTCAGGCCAAGTATTATTGCTTCTTGACATATTTTCGCTATCTGTTGTTTTATCATGTGGTTCATTTTTTCTACTTGCCCACTGGCTTGTGGTCTGTAGGGTGTATGTAATTGCCAATCGATTCCTAATAGTTTGCTGACCTGTTGCACTACTTCTGCACAAAAATGCATGCCCCTGTCTGATGAAATGATTGTTGGTACCCCAAATCGAGGTATTATTTCATTTAATAATACCTTAGTTACCTCTCTTGCTTTGTTAGTCCTACAAGAAAACGCTTCTGGCCATCCTGAAAAGGTGTCTGTAAATACCAATAAATACCTGTACCCTCCTTGTCTTGGAAGTTCAGAGAACTCAATTTGCCAATGGTCTCCCGGTACACTTCCTTTCCCAATACTTCCTAATTGTACCCAGTTACCTGTATTGGGGTTATTTTTTAAACATATTTCACATTGCTGGGTCACCTGCTGGACTGTAGTACACAAATTTTTCCCTATTAATTTCTGATTTAAAAATTTATACAGGGAGTCCACTCCCCAATGTGTCCTATTGTGTTCTTCTTTAACTACTCCCCATATTTGTTTGGCAGGAATTATAATTCTGCCATCACTCAAGTGGGCCCATCCTCTGGAGGGAACCTGCCCTCCTATTTTCTCTATTAGTTCTTTATCAGCCTTAGAATATTCAATATTTTCTTGGTCATCTAGGTTCCTACTTCTATTATCTGGAATTAAGATTAAAATCTTTTGCATTCTCTCTGCTGCCTGTTTAGCCTCATAATCGGCCAACCTATTACCTTTTTCCTGGTCAGTGTTACCCTTCAGGTGTCCTCGGCAGTGCATGATGGCAACTTTGGCTGGTAGTCGGACTGCCTCTAACAGGCGAAGGATCTCCTCAGCATACTTAATCTGTTTCTTTTGTGCAGTTAATAGTCCTCGTTCCTTCCAAATTATTCCATGAGCATGGACAACTCCAAAAGCATATTTGGAATCTGTCCATATATTTATCTTTTTCCCTTTTGCTAACTCCAGGGCCCTAGTCAGGGCAATAATTTCGGCCTTTTGAGCTGATGTTCCAGCAGATAGTGATTGAGATTCAGTTACTTTGTTTACTGTTGTCACCACGTATCCGGCCTTTCAAATACCTTGTCAGATGAAGCTACTTCCATCTGTGAACCAGGAGTCCTGCGCATCTTCCAGGGGTTCTTCTTTCAAATCTGGTCTGCTGGAGTACACAGTCTCTATGGTTTCTAAGCAATCATGTGTCAACGGTTCAGAAGTCACCCCACTGAGAAAAGAAGCTGGGTTCATAACATTAGTTACTTCAATATTAACATCATCTGGTTCAATCAGAATAGCCTGATATTGCAGAAATCGGGATGGGGAAAGCCAATGATTCCCTTTCTGTTCTAGTACAGCTGATACTGTGTGTGAAACCAGCACTGTGATCTTTTGACCCAAGGTAAATTTTCGGGCTGCCTGAATATTCAAGACCACAGCCGCCACAGCTTGCAGACATCCTGGCCATCCTTTGCTTATTTCGTCGAGCTGTTTAGAAAAATAGGCCACAGCTCTTTTGTAGGGTCCTAGTCGTTGAGCCAGGACTCCCAGAGCTATATATCACATCTTGTTATGTGTGTTCATTTGATTGCAACATCTTTCAAGAACATTACAAATTTGAATCATTTTGTGTATATGTGAGGGGTAAAGGTGAAAGGAAGAGATCTCACAACAAAACATAGGGAGAATAGGAACTTTTTCGGTACCTACAAATTTCCAAATTGGCTTTTAAAGGCTCCTGAGCAAACTATTGGTACACAGATTGGAAAAGAAATATCCAGCACAAATATATCAGCTGTGTAAATATCCAATATCAGTTGTTTAACTTGCATCCTAGAGAATCCTAGTCTAATTTTGTTACTCCTTATATAGATGCTATGCCATATCTCTGATCATCCTTGCCACTTTTCTTTGTACTTTTTCTAGTTTTATTTTTTTAAATGCACTAAGAAGAATCTTGTGCAGTATATGGGAAAACAATAGATTTAAACAGGAACAGTCTGTCTCCTCTCTGAAGACACTGAATAGTGACATCGCATTTTAACATAAGTATCTACGGTAACTCCAAAATCCACCTCCTCACTGGTAATAGCCAATTTAGATCCAATGAGTAACGTACCATTGGGAAGGTAATTCCCACCACCGCCATGTGCATTACTTTGCATTTATGAAATTTCTTCAGTCATTTTATTGGCCAGTTACATAGTATTGTGATATTGTTCTGCAGCAATTTAGTGTTACTATTTTTTTGTTAGGGGAAAATATAGCATGCTGCATCTGACAGCCCGAAAGACGTGAGGCTGCTGCAGCTCCATTCCCCCAGGTCCAATCAGTAGCGAGGCTGAAGATGTATTTACAATAGGCACACGCACACAGAGCACACATCTACACCACATATATACATATATATATATACACACACAGCTGGCCACACAGATAAGACAGCCAGACATACAGAGTGCTCACATGAACACAGACAGCACCAATGGCCTCATCCTGCTCCCCTCTCTGGCTGAGCAGGATGGAGGTCTGCTAGTGAGAATATATATATCTATATATAGACATATGTACAGTCTGGATCCCTCCAGCAGCTTGGCTCAGACACTCAGTCTGCCCAGTAGCTGTCCCTGGATCCCAGTCTCCCCAGTTGCTGGCACCTGGACATACAAGCCCCTGAGGCCGCAGCCCCACTCCAGTTACTGGTACAGACTGTCTCTCTCTCTCTCTCTCTCATGTGCACATACACACACACAGAGCTGGCCAGGGCTTCCCTGGTCCCCCCCCATAGCCAGCTCCTCCTGTGCTCTTGCCCTTAGATACACACGCACACCCCTGGCTCCCAGGCTGCTTCACCTACTCACCAGCTAGTCCAACTTGATCTTCGCTAGTGCTCACACACTCACTTGCACACTCGCACTCACTCCAGGTGTTGGTGCCACAGATGCATGGGGCCCTATGACCCGAAGTCCCACTCCAGTGGCTGGCACTTAAGTCCACTCACTCTGATCTCTCCAGTCCCTGGCACAACAGGCACACAGGCCCTGCGATCTGACTCCAGTTGCTGGCACCCAGACCCCCATACACAGACATTCACACAGAATAGAGAGACCCTCACTCAGGAAAGAGTCAGAAAGGAATTTAATAAGAAGATAGGACAGACTGCATTGATCAGGCACAGGGCATGGCCAGACAAGCATACCAACCAGCCAACTATTTACACTTGACTGTCTCTTTTTATCCCCTTACCCCTCTATTTTTGCACACTTGTTCCTCCCCAAATCACCTAGACCCCTCCCTTGTTCCGCCTTTGGTTCCTCCTGTAAACATCCCATAAGCAGCCAAAAGCTGTTGCCAATTCCTACTTTCTCAGGATGTTTTCCACTTTTCCAGACTATTTTTCACCTTTCCAGACAATAAGTTGTTGCTGCAGTTTCTCGTTTTTGCACTTATCAAGGGTATCTCAGGATGTTTCAGGTTCTCAGGTACCCAGCTGCACTTCAAGGATGCCAGCTGCACTTCTCAAGGATGCTCCTGGTTCACAGGCCCAGTTCCCAGGCTAGCAGTTCCCAGGCTGGCAGACATCTTCTTCTGTCAGTATTTTAGCAGACATTTTCTTCTGGTCAGTTTTTTTCCCCCCATTATACCCAGGTCGCCTTTATGGCTGCTCCCATCAATTCCCGCCTGCCTTTGTGCCTCTGTGCTCCTCTGGGCTTGTGGAGATGGGCCTGTGATGGGCTCCTGTCTCCTGTGATAGGCCTGGAAGGAGCTGGGGCAGGGTATTATTTGGGCTCCCCCACCCACCATTGTCTCTCTGTTCTCCTTTGTGGGTGTGCAGATGAGTTTTTATTACATAACCTAACATTTTTATTATCCTGGATCATCAAGCTTTGCCATATTTATTCTCTTTTCCAAATAATTTCCAGCACAGATCCCTATAAGAATTCCACTGTTAACTTTCCCGCATTGTGAAAGCTAACCACCTATGTCTCTCCTTCCTTTAACATGTTTGCTAAACCAAGAAATAACTCATATTCATGAACAAATTCCCTTTCTTTTTAAATAGAGACTTAAAAAAGGAAGATAGCCAAAGGCTTTTTGGAAATTTAAGACGATATATTGACTCAATCAGCAATATCCAACATATATACTGATCCCTTTAAGAACTCCCATTGATCTGCAAGGCATTACTTTCATCTCCAAAAGTTACATTTATTCTGCATCGTCATATTCATCCACATGTTCACTCAATCCATTCTTTAATAAAAGTGCCAACAAGTCTGTCCAGCACTGAAGTCGTATTAGTATTACATTCCCAGAACAGACCTTATATATTTTTTGTAAGCAGGAGGCATCCATGGGGAGAATAAGATTCTATACACAAAAGCAATCAATTAGATCTAAGGAATTATAACAGCCTCAGAGTACTCACTAGGACCATCATATGTGGTAACTATAAGGAGACCACAGCATGGGAAGGCCAAAGTATAAGGAAAAAGTGCACAGTGCTTACAGAAATATTTTTTTCTATCTCAGGTTCAGATGAATTATGGAGAGGGTTAACAAAGAGGTCCAAGTTGGTGCACTAAAGTAAAATATATGTTGGAATGATGGAAGAAGTCAATAACAAAAATAGTATACATTTGGAAAACGCATAGAGGTTTTAAAAATGAACACAGGAACATGCTGACATTTCTGTAATCATTCTGAATAATAATAACAATAAGTGTTTTGGTTTGTCGTTACTGCTCAATTTTCAAATAAATTAAGACATGGGTTGTATTAATTTGGTTTTTTTGTACTGCTGCGAAGGTTACATCTTTATTAAAATAATTAAATACTTATGCAAGATTCAGAAAGGAGATGGAGTGTCCTCTGCAAGCCATATTTCTAAAAAAGTGAAAATAGCTTATTTTTGCAACCTTACAAAAAAAAATTTAAAATTCTTATGCAAGACTCAATAGGAAAAAGCTTCATCTGCAAGCCATATTTTGGCTTTATTATGGAACCTAATTAATATTTTCCTTAAGTTGTCTCAAATCCAACAAAAAGCTGCCTTTGTGATCTGTTTTCACTTTATAACTAAGAATCTAGTGTGCATAAGAAAAAAGCACGATAACTGCTTCTATTTAAGTATCTTGTCAGTGGTAAGGGCTTGAAAATGAAGTTGGTAATATTTTTATTGATTTCTATATTTAAGAAATGTGGCTCATAGGCTTTTTATGTAATCCAAAGAAGTATTTGATGTAAAAAAACATTACTTCTGTTATCATACTGAAATAAAAGTTAGGAATGTTTGTCAGTTATTTTCTCACCCCCAAATTAAAATTGTTCAGTACAAGTTTTTCCCATATTTTTCTCTCAGCTTTCCTTACAACTCACTTAAACTATTCTTTTATGTTTGATATCTACATAAAATACATCATATTCCATAGCTTTCCCCTGCCAAGATTGTTAGGCATGCTAAATTAAGATATTTTGACCCCATGAGAGGGGCAAACAGCAGATACTATAGTCTGACTTGGGAACTGTTGTGTGTTAACCCTGATAGGCAGCTAAGCACCACGCAGCCACTAGCTCACTCCTCTCTCCTGCAGGATGGAGGAGAGAATCGGAAGGGCAAAAGCAAGAAAAACTCATGGGTCGAGATAAAGACAGTTTCAAAAGTGAAGCAAAGATGCACACACAAGCAAAGCAAAATAAGGAATTCATCCACTACTTCCCATCAGCAGGCAGATGTCCAGCAACTTCATTGAAAGCAGGGCCTCGGCACGCGTAACGGTTACTTGGGAAGACAAACGCCATATCCATGGACGTCCCCCCTTCCTCCTCTTTTCCCCCTTCCTCCTTCTTCCCCCAGCTTTTATTGCTGAGCACAACATCATAGGGTATGGAATATCCCTTTGGTCAGGTTGGGTCAGCAGTCCTGATTGTCTCCCCTCCCAACTTCTTACACACTCTCAGCCTACTTGTTGTGGGGGCAGCATGAGAAACAGAGAAGGCCTTGATGCCGTGCAAGCACTGTTCAGCAACAGCTAAAACATTGGTGTGTTATCAACACTGTTTTGGTTGCAAATCCAAAACACAGCTCTATACAGGCTGCTAGGCCTCATCTTCCTCTTAGCCATGTCAAGCTTGGTAGTATACTCCATCTTTATGGTCAGGATGAGCCTCAAACTCAAAATATACCTGAATTGGGGCACTATGAGTAGTTGCACAAACTATCTCCTACGAGGTAACACTAGCCATTATCCTACTGTCTGTAATCATATTAAGTGGAAACTATACCCTAAACACCCTTGCTACTACCCAGGAACCTCTATACCTAATCTTCTCTTCATGGCCCCTCGCAATAATATGGTACATTTCAACACTTGCCAAAACAAACTGTGCCCCCTTTGACCTCACAGAAAGAGAGTCTGAGCTCATATCAGGATTCAATGTAGAATATGCTGCAGGACCATTTGCCCTATTCTTCCTAGCTGAGTATGCAAACATCATATTAATGAATACACTAACCGCCATCCTATTCCTAAATCCAAGCTCACTAAATGTCCCCCCAGAGCTGTTTCCAGTAAGCCTAGCTACAAAGGTCCTGCTCCTCTCCTCAGGGTTCCTATGGATTGGAGCCTCATATCCTCTATTCCACTATGACCAACTAATACAACTCATCTGAAAAAACTTCCTACCACTAACACTAACACTATGCTTGTGACACGCCAGCATGCCAATCTGCTATGCTGGCCTACCCCCTTACTTAAGGAAATGTGCCTGAACCTAAAGGGTCACTATGATAAAGTAAACACAGAGGTATACCAGCCCTCTCATTTCCTCAGCCAGACTTAGAAAAGTAGGAAGCGAACCTATCCAGAAGAGATCAAAACTCTCCATACTCCCTCTATATTATTTTCTAGTAGGGTCAGCTAATCAAGCTATCATCAGGCCCATACCCCAAAAATGATGGTTTAACCCCTTCCCCTACTAATGAACCCCCATGCAAAACTAATCTCATCCCTGCGTCTACTCCTAGGAACAACCATTACAATTTTGAGCAGCCACTGAATCATAGCCTGAACCAGGTTAGAAATTAACACCCTCGCTATCATCCCACTCATCTCCAAGACCCACCACCCAGGAGCCATTGAAGCTGCAATTAAATATTTTCTAGTACAAGCAGCCACCTCAGCACTAGTCCTCTTCTCAAGCATAACCAATGCTTGAGTCACGGGCCAGTGAGACATCACACAACTAAGCCACCCCACATCCTGCCTCTTACTAACAATAGCAATTGCAATCAAAGTAGACCTAGTCCCATTCCACTTCTGATTCCCAGAAGTACTACAAGGCTCATCCCTGACCACTGCCCTCCTACTCTCAACAGTAATGAAATTCCCCCCGACCACCATTCTCTTTCTAACATCCCATTCACTCAACTGAACACTATTAACTGCCACAGCCATTGCTTCAGCCACCCTAGGTGGCTGAATAGGACTAAACCAAACACAAACCCGAAAGATCCTAGCCTTCTCATCCATTTCCCACTTGGGCTGAATGGCCGTAATCATCGTCTATATTCCTAAACTCACCCTACTCACCTTCTACCAATACAGCCTAATAACTGCAACTGTATTCCTCTCCCTCAACACAGTCAAAGTCCTAAGGCTATCAACAATAATAACCTCCTGAACAAAACCTCCTATGCTAAACACAACTTTAATGTTAACCTACCCAAATGACTTATCACTAAAGAACTAACTAAACAAGAAATAACCACAACAGACAGAATCCTTGCCATACTCTCACTACTCAGGTTGTTCTTCTACCTCCATCTCACATACTACTCAACAATCACGCTTCCTCCCAACTCTATGAACCACATAAAACAATGGCACATCAATAAAACAACACCCCAACCACTATCCTTGCTTCCCTATCAATCCTCCTCTTACCACTCTCCCCAGTATTCTTCACCATCGTCTAGAAACTTAGGATAATCAGAACCAAACCGAAGGCCTTCAAAGCCTTAAATGAGAGTTAGACCCTCTTAGTTTCTGCTAAGACCAACAGGACATTAACCTATAGCTTCTGAATGCAAATCAGATGCTTTAATTAAGCTAGGGCCTTACCTAGACAGATGGGCCTCGATCCCATGAAACTCTATTTAACAGCTAAATGCCTAAACCAGCAGGCTTCTGCCTAATCAGACCCTGACACACTCAACATGAATTTCACTACGGAGTTGATAAGAAGAGGAATTGAACCTCTGTAAAAAGGACTACAGCCTAATGCTTTGACACTCAGCCATCTTACCTGTGACCTTCATTAATCACTGACTATTCTCAACCAACCACAAAGATATTGGCACCCTATACCTGATTTTTGGCGCATGAGCTAACATGGTTGGTGCTTCACTCAGCCTACTTATTCGTGCAGAGCTTGGCCAACCTGGAACCCTTCTAGGAGATGATCAGATCTACAATGTAATTGTCACTGCCCACGCCTTTGTAATAATCCTCTTCATAGTAATGCCAGCTATAATTGGAGGATTCGGAAACTGACTAGTTTCCAAAAATTCACCAACTAAAATTCCCCACTGCTACAGGATCCAGTTGAGTTGAGTAATAAGCCACAGGGCAGTGATGTGGATCTAGCTTTTGAGTAAGGACTCCACTGGTTACTCCTTTGTTGTCATGCACAAATACTTCAAAGGACTTGGAGTAATCCGGCAATCCCAGTGCCGGAGCAGAAGTTAAAGCTCCTTTTATAGCTTGGAAAGCCTTTTCTCTCTCTGGACCTCAACGTATAGGCTCCACTTCCTCTGCCTTGGTAGCTTCTGTCAATGGTTTACTTAACTCCCCTAGCCCTGGTATCCAGGGTCTGCAGTATCCTACTACACCTAAAAATCCTCACAGTTGTTTCTTTGTTACCGGTCGAGGTATTTCTACAATAGCCTGGACCCGTTCTGGGTCTACTAATCTTTGGCTTTCTTTTAATATGAAACCTAAATATTTTACTTCCTGCTGACACAGCTGAAGCTTAAAAAGAGATGCACAGTGACCTTTTTCTGCTAAAGCAGTACATAGACAAATAGTATCTTTCAAGCAATCTTTGTATGTCTTGCTGGCAAGTAACAAATCATCTACATATTGTACAAGTATAGAACCTCCAGGTAATAGAATATCTTTCATATTTTCTCCTTGCTACCCCGGCATGTGATCCTTAAAATAGTTGCAAATGTCAGAGGCAGCTTGGTCCACAAACATGCTTGCTGCCAATTCATTATTAAAATTCTGGAGAGTTATTCCCCCGTACATCAACAAAGCCTGTTGCAATCTTCCCCAGTAGCTGCTGGGGTGTTCCTCTGGCCTCTGTCTACATTCCTGTACTTTAGTTCAATTTACTCTTATCTCCTCGCAAGCTCCAATCACAATTATCAGATCTCCAACCACTGTTCGGCAATTATCTCTATCTGTTTGATTATCACAGTCCCAACCAGGATCAACCTGAGGCCAGGCAGTCCATCTTCCCCCTGCCTGTAGGGTCAATTCCACATTCTTTTCAACTATCTTATCCTGCTCGTCTGGATGGAACAAATCTCTCAATAACAGGTTAACATTGTTCCAGGATGGATTATATCCCGAACAAATAATGGAAAATAATGATGCACATCGACCCGCATCTTCCCTTAACCTAGGCATTTGATTTCCCCACATAACCAAATCCCCAGGGTTCCAGGGGTGATGGGTGTATACATGTAACACTGGAGGTGGGGGAGGAACATTTCACACACACACATACACAGACACCCCCCACCACTGGCTGCATTGCAAGAGGATTAGGGATAACATTAGAAACCACAGGGTAAAGCCCAGCAGAAGCAGTGGGGACAGAAGAGGCAATTGGGGGGGAATCAACAAGCGATACAGAGGGAGGAGTATAGGATGGTGCACAGACCCTCTGTGCACTTAGGGCTCTGCAGGCGCCTCAGTTAAATTGCTCACAATTGCTGCAGCTAAAATTCTTCCTCGAGGTTTTCATACTTATTTTCGACCATCCTCTTTATGGTGGTCATATGCCCAGTTATCCCATACATACCAATAATCCATTTGCTGAGGTTTTTCATCTTCCAAAATTTTCTGGAGTGTAGCCAATTTCTTTAATTCGAAGAATCCTTCGCAAGGCTATACCCCTACTCCTCTAAGTGCTGGCCAGTCTTCCTTACACAATGCTATTGCTCGTTTTTTCAATAGACCTGCAGTGCCATCTATTTACCTCCAATTTTCTAGTACCTCAGCTGAGGGTGTCCCCTCCTCTATGCCAGGTACGTTCCCCATATCTGTATGCCAAGTTCGTGCGCCTTACACTGATCAGGCCATGCACACCTCTCCTAGCGTGCTTCCAAGATGGAACTTGAACCCATTTGGACCCAAAATACTTAGAGCACCCTTCCAAGGTGAGACTCAAACCCACTCAGACTTCCAAGGTGGGACTGGAACCCATTCGGACCCAAAATACCTAGAATTTAGTAGCGGAATTTTAACACTCACTGGTCGGTGCCTCCTGTCTCCAAAGTTCCCAGGTGAACTCACCTGATGCCGGCAATTGGACATTTGGAGATGAGAGAGTCTGACATCCAACGGTGGTTGCCTAGACTCCCATCTGGGGTGCCCCTCATAATTGTTCTGGAAATTATGGATGCCAGCCACCATAACAGGGTTCAACTCTAGGTTTCCGCTGAATCGATAAGCCGAAAGATAGATTCCTCTATAAAACTACTTTTTATTAATAGCGCTACAGCTCGAGCTGGGTGCCTCCAAAGAGGGACCCCGAACAAAGAAATCCCTGGGCAATTATACCCTTACAATCTAAGTTCCCCACCCCTCATGCGACGATTTGGACCAATAGTAATATTAAGGTCTGGGGTCTTCCCGTTCTTCATTGGGTCCCTTCATTGTCTCTAGGCGGGCCAATTCTTCTCTTACCTCTAAGGCTGATGCATCAGCTGACGATTGTAGCTTCCTTATCTTCTGGCTTGAACCGGCTCTGGGGCCTTCTTTTACTTAACTAGGTAAAAGTTCAACATATCTAGGTGAAAGTTCACGGCTTGCGGCCTAAGGCTTCAGCAAATTTAGCTACTAATGCTAAGCAAGTTATGCTAAGCAAGTTCTATATAAGTAGTATACCAAATCGCACAACATAATCAGTGCCCCGGACATAGCATTTCCATGTTGTCGTGGTTTAACCCCAGTCAGCAACTAAAGCACCACGCAGCCGCTTTCCCCTCCCCCCTGCTCCCAGTGGGGTGAGGAGGAGGAAAGGAAAAAAAAAAGTAAAACTCATGGGTTGAGATAAGAACAGTTTAATAACTAAAGTAAAATATAATACTAACAATAGTAATAATGAAATATAATAATAATAATAATAATAGTAATGAAAAGGAATATAACAAAAAAAAAAGGAGGGGGGTGGGAAGGAAAAAAACCAGTGATGCACAATGCAATTGCTCACCACCCGCTGACCGATGCCAGAGCCACGATCCGCGCCTCCCGGCCAACTCCCCCCTGTTTATATACTGGGCATGACGTTCCATAGTATGGAATACCCCTTTGGCTAGTTCAGGTCAGCTGCCCCGGCTGTGCTCCCTCCCAGCTTCTTGCACACCTGCTTGCTGGCAGAGCATGGGAGACTGAAAAGTCCTTGGCTTAAGATAAGCGCTACTTAGCAACAACTCAAACATCAGTGTGTTATCAACATCATTCTCACACTAAATCCAAAACACAGCACTGTACCAGCTACTAAGAAGAGAGTTAACTCTGTCCCAGCTGAAACCAGGACAATATCCACCCCTTATTCTATACCATTTACATCATGCCCAGATCCCACACTTTCCAATACATTTCCAATTAATCACCATCACCTTTCCTGTCTTTTAATATATATGTATAGATATCATCCCCGCGGTCTATGGGCCATCTCTATCAAATGTCTGTTGAGTTCATTCAGTCCATGACTTTGAGCTCCATCTATCGTAACAGTCTGTCTGGGCAGGAGGGATGATGCAAAGTCCGCTCAGTCGGCAGAACAGGATTGGGCTTCGGTATGGTGTGGCAGGCAGGTGACATTGGGCGCAGCAGGAGGATGGTGTGTGGTGTCGGATTGTTGCATGCTGAAGTCAGTCCTGGTTCCATCACTACTGCACTTCACTCAGTTTTGTCAAAGTTCATTCTTCATTAATCTAAGTGATTCTTACTGTAATACCATTAATATAGCATATAACAATTATAATAATGATGACATACAGTGGCAGGATTATATAGCAATTAATAGCATACAATTTAATCTATTGGCTGTTCTCACCTAGAATCAAATCCCCTTGAGGCACACATCGGACTTCCCCATCCTTCCGCATCACCCACCAAGTACACCCAGGCCCTTGAGCAAAAGCAATCCCAGGAATGGGTTTGCCTTTGCCTGAGGCGGGAGTAACCCAAACTGTTTTTTCTAGCATATTTTTCATGTGCACTATGGGGACTTTATCCCCTTCTACAGTACGTAAAAGTTCTGATTGGGCAGGGCCAGCTCGATGGACAGATCCTCTAGTGTTGACTAACCAGGTGGCCTTTGCTAGATGTGTATCCCAATGTTTGAAAGTCCCACCACCCATTGCTCTCAATGTAGTCTTTAACAATCCATTGTATCACTCGATTTTCCCAGAGGCTGGTGCATGATAGGGGATGTGATACACCCACTCAATGCCATGCTCTTTGGCTCAGGTGTCTATGAGATTGTTCCGGAAATGAGTCCCATTGTCTGACTCCATTCTTTCTAGGGTTCCATGTCGCCATAAGATTTGCTTCTCAAGGCCCAGGACAGTGTTCCGGGTGGTGGCATGGGGCACGGGATATGTTTCCAGCCAGCCGGTGGTTGCTTCCACCATTGTAAGCCCATGGCGCTTGCCTTGGCGGGTTTGTGGGAGTGTGATATAGTCAATCTGCCAGGCCTCCCCATATTTGTATTTCAGCCATCGTCCTCCATACCAAAGAGGCTTTAACCACTTGGCTTGCTTAATTGCAGCGCATGTTTCACATTCATGGATGACCTGTGCGATAGTGTCCATGGTCAGGTCCACCCCTCGATCGCGAGCCCATCTATATGTTGCATCTCTTCCCTGATGGCCTGAGGTGTCATGGGCCCACCAAGCCAGAAATAATTCACCCTTATGCTGCCAGTCCAGATCCACCTGAGCCACTTCAATCCTAGCAGCCTTGTCTACCTGTTGATTGTTTTGATGTTCTTCAGTGGCCCGGCTCTTGGGTATGTGGGCATCTACATGACGTACTTTCACAACCAGGTTCTCTAGCTGGGCAGCAATATCTTGCCACAATGCGGCAGCCCAGATGGGTTTACCTCTGCGTTGCCAGTTACTCTGCTTCCATTGCTGCACCCACCCCCACAGAGCATTTGCCACCATCCATGAGTCAGTATAGAGATAAAGTATTGGCCATTTTTCTCATTCAGCAATGTCTAAAGCCAGCTGGATGGCTTTCACCTCTGCAAACTGGCTCGATTCACCCTCTCCTTCTGCAGTTTCTGCAACTTGTCGCATAGGACTCCATACAGCTGCCTTCCACCTCTGATGCTTTCCTACAATGCAACAGGACCCATCAGTGAACAGGGCATATTGCCTCTCATTTTCTGGCAGTTTATTATACAGTGGGGCCTCTTCAGCACGCATCACCTCCTCCTCTGGTGATATTCCAAAATCTTTGCCTTCTGGCCAGTCCATGATCACTTCCAAAATTCCTGGGCGACTGGGGTTTCCTATTTGACTTCGTTGTGTGATCAGTGCAACCCACTTACTCCATGTAGCATCAGTTGCATGATGTGTAGAAGGGACCTTCCCTTTGAACATCCAGCCCAGCACCGGCAGTCGGGGTGCCAACAGGAGCTGTGTTTCAGTACCAGCCACTTCTGAAGCAGCTCAAACTCCTTCATATGCTGCTAATATCTCCTTTTCAGTTGGAGTATAGTGGGCCTCGGATCCTCGATATCCCCGACTCCGAAACCCTAGGGGTCGACCTCGGGTCTCCCCGGGTGCCTTCTGCCAGAGACTCCACGTAGGGCCATTCTCCCCGGCTGCGGTGTAGAGCACATTTTGAACATCTGGTCCTGCCCGGACTGGCCCAAGGGCTACTGCATGAACTATCTCCCGTTTAATCTGTTCAAAGGCTTGTTGTTGCTCAGGGCCCCATTTAAAATCGTTCCTCTTCTGGGTCACTTGATAGAGAGGGCTTACAATCAGACTATAATTTGGAATATGCATTCTCCAAAACCCTACAACACCTAAGAAAGCTTGTGTTTCCTGTTTACTAGTTGGTGGAGACATAGCTGCCATTTTGTTGATCACATCCATTGGGATGTGATGACATCCATCTTGCCATTTTATTCCTAAAAACTGAATCTCCTGTGCGGGTCCCTTCACCTTACTCTGTTCTATGGCAAAACCGGCTTTCAGAAGGATTTGGATTATTTTCTTCCCTTTCTCAAAAACTTCTTCTGCTGTGTTGCCCCATACAATGATGTCATCAATGTACTGCAGGTGTTCTGGAGCTCCACCTTTTTCTAGTGCATTCTGGATCAGTCCATGGCAAATGGTGGGGCTGTGTTTCCACCCCTGGGGCAGTTGATTCCAGGTGTGCTGGACGCCCCTCCAAGTGAAAGCAAACTGTGGCTGACACTCTGCTGCCAAAGGGATTGAGAAAAATGCTTTAGCAATATCAATTGTGGCGTACCACTTGGCTGCTTTTGACTCCAGTTCATATTGAAGTTCTAGCATGTCTGGCACGGCAGCACTCAGCGGTGGTGTGACTTCATTCAGGCCACGATAGTCTACTGTTAGTCTCCATTCTCCATTAGACTTTCGCACTGGCCAAATGGGGCTGTTAAAGGGTGAGCGAGTCCTGCTGATCACTCCTTGGCTCTCCAGTTGACGAATCAGCTTATGGATGGGAATCAGGGAGTCTCGGTTGGTGCGATATTGCCGCCGGTGCACCCTTGTGGTAGCAATTGGCACCTGTTGTTCTTCGACCCTCAGCAACCCCACAACCGAAGGGTCCTCAGAGAGTCCAGGCAAGGTGGACAACTGTTCAATTCCCTCTGTCTCCAAGGCAGCTATACCAAAGGCCCACCGGTACCCCTTTGGGTCCTTGAAATACCCTCTCCTGAGATAGTCTATGCCAAGAATGCATGGAGCCTCTGGGCCAGTCACAATGGGGTGTTTTTGCCACTCATTCCCAGTTAGGCTTATTTCAGCCTCCAATACAGTTAGCTGTTGGGATCCCCCTGTCACCCCAGAAATACAAATAGGTTCTACCCCTTTATAGCTTGATGGCATTAGAGTACACTGTGCACCGGTGTCTACTAGAGCCTTATACTCCTGTGGGTGTGATGAGCCAGGCCATCGAATCCACACAGTCCAGTAAACCCAGTTGTCCCTCTCCTCCACCTGGCTGGAGTCAGGGCCCCTCTAGTCCCGGTCATAGGATTCTCCACTCACTTGTTGTAAAAATGGATTAGAATTCCTTCTCATAGGATCAGGAGTAAGATCAGCCCTTCCACTCTGTCGGCCACACCGCTCACAGTGCTCACTGGAGGCTGAAGCAGCAATTTTCCTGGAAGAACCCTCATTTGTAATTGTTTTTCCTTGCAATTCCCGTACCCGTGCATCTAGGACCGAGGTAGGTTTTCCATCCCACTTCCTCATATCCTCTCCGTGGTCAAGCAGGTACAGCCACAGGGTACCCCGTGGTATATACCTTCTCTCTCCTCTCTCTTGCCCAGAAGAATACCTTCTCCTAATAGCTGAGGTATTGGTCCGTACAGGTGGGCAGCCAGACTTATCCTCAGATCGCTGGAACTCTTGGGACCATTTCTCGGCTAGTATGTCTGGCAGTTTCTCCACAGCCGCGACGAGGGAGGAAGTGAGACTTTCTTCGTATTGCCGAAGTTGGCGAGCCAATTCATCTACTGTTGGTCCCTCCTCGTCTTTCCAGTCCATTACTTCCAATGCATTGGCATATGACGATGATGGTGCACTTTGTACAAACTTCCGCCACATGGGTCGTGCGCAGTGGACTTCATCTGGATCTGTGGGTAACTGCCCATCGTCTGGGTCATAATAAACCATCTCCCGCACGGCTAATTCCCTCAGGTACTGGATACCTTTCTCCATGGTGGTCCACTTGCCTGGGTGACATACAACATCTTCCTTGAAGGGGTACCTTTCCTTCACGCCCAATAGAAGTCGCCTCCAGAGGCTGAGGGCTTGTGTCTTTTTTCCAATCACCTTGTCAATGCCCCCTTCCCTAGAAAGGGATCCCAACTGCTTGGCTTCCTTACCCTCTAATTCCAAGCTACTTGCCCCATTATCCCAGCATCGGAGCAGCCAGGTGATAATGTGCTCACCTGGATGACGGCTGAAGTCTTTTCGCATATCTCGCAGCTCACTCGGGGATAGGGATCGGGAGATTATCTCCGGTTCTGCCTCTTCCTCCTGTTCTCGTGATGACCCTGCTTCACCTTCATCCTTCGCTAAGCGAACTGATTTTTTTGTATATTTCCTCTTCTGTATAGGGGCAATTGATATTGGCACCGGTTGATTCTCTAGTTCAGCTGCATCATCCATCGCCAAGGTTTGAATTGCCACAGTGCCTGTTGCCAGAGTTTGAGTAGCTGCAGTGCCTGTCACCAGGGTTGGAGTAGCTGCAGTCGTGGGAGCTGATCTCTGGGTGGTATTTTTAAATAGTTTAACCCTAGACGATATCTGAATCACATTCAGGAACAGGCTGGTTCCTAGCAATAGGACCATGCTGAGTTCAACATCCCAAGGATATTCAAAATTTACAAACTCCTCCAATGCTATTGTAATTAACCTGGCCGAGAAAGGGAAGATGTGGGAAGATGTCTCCCCAATAGGTTGGCTCCCCGAGGAGAAAAGGTAGAAAGTGCAATTATTAATATTCTCTAGGAGATGATAGCACCCGAAGTACATAGATCTCTCCTCCATAGATTGGTTCCCAGAGGAGAAAAAGTAAAAGGTACAATTATTAATAGGCGGCTCCCGAAGTACAGAGGTGACAACAATGCTGAGTACAAACACCTGATTAGTTTCATGGCCTGCACTTCTATCATATCATAAGCCAGTGTTACAAACAACAACAACATGATAACTCTAGCCCGGTTCCCACAGATGATAAACAGCACAACAGGGAGCGTATACTGCAAGTAGGGCATTACATAACGCAATTTCAAGAACCGCAACACCAACTTTGAGAGCAAACGAACCCACATTGTAATCAGTAACTATCAAACCAATACAATGAATACTTACAACAAGTTTGTTTTAACACACTCTGATCAGATCGGTCGTTATCTCAACCCTTCTCGCCCCACGTTGGGCGCCAAAAAGGCTGTCGTGGTTTAACCCCAGTCAGCGACTAAGCACCACGCAGCCGCTTCCCCCTCCCCCCTCCCACCTCCCAGTGGGGTGAGGAGGAGGAAAGGAAAAAAAAAGTAAAACTCGTGGGTTGAGATAAGAACAGTTTAATAACTAAAGTAAAATATAATACTAAGAATAGTAATAATGAAAAAAAATAATAATAGTAATGAAAAGGAACATTAAAAAAAAGGAGGGGGAGTGGGAAGGAAAAAAACCAGTGATGCACAATGCAATTGCTCACCACCCGCTGACCGATGCCAGAGCCATGATCCACCCCTCTCAGCAATCTCCCCCCTGTTTATATACTGGGCATGATGTTCCATGGTATGGAATACCCCTTTGGCTAGTTCAGGTCAGCTGCCCTGGCTATGCTCCCTCCCAGCTTCTTGCACACCTGCTTGCTGGCAGAGCATGGGAAACTGAAAAGTCCTTGGCTTAAGATAAGCCCTACTTAGCAACAACTAAAACATCAGAGTGTTATCAACATCATTCTCACACTAAATCCAAAACACAGCACTGTACCAGCTACTAAGAAAAGAGTTAACTCTGTCCCAGCCGAAACCAGGACACATATATAAACAACATAAGCTTCTGACTCCTCCCTCCATCCTTCCTACTCCTACTAGCCTCCTCTACTGTAGAAGCCAGGGCAGGCACAGGATGAACCATGTACCCATCACTAGCTGGTAACCTTGTCCACCCTGGAGTTTCAGTAGACCTGGCTATCTTTTCCCTCCACTTAGCAGGTGTCTCCTCCATCCTAGGGGCAATCAACTTCATTACCACTGCCATCAATATAAAACCCCCAGCACTCTCACAGTACCAACCCCCCTATTTGTCTGATCCATCCTCATCACTGCCGTCCTACTACTACTTTCATGCCCAATACTTGCTGCTGGCATTACCATGCTCCTCAGAGATTGAAACCTAAACATCACATTTTTTTGATCCAGCCGGAGGAGGTGATCCCATTCTGTACCAAATCTTTTCTGATTCTTCAGACACCCAGAAATCTATATCCTAATCCTACCAGGTTTTTGAATCATCTTGCATGTAGTAACCTACTATGCAAGTAAAAAAGAGCCATTCAACTACATAGGAATAGTATGAGCCATACTATCAGTCGGATTCCTGGGCTTTATCTTATGAGCCCACCACATATTCACAGTCGGAATAGACATAAACACTTGAGCTTACTTCACATTTGTCACCATAATCATTGCCATCACAATTGGCATCAAAGTCTTTAGCTGACTAGCTACACTACATGGAGAGACAATCAAATGGGACCCCCCCCAATGTTATGAGCCCTAGGCTTCATTTTCCTTTTTACTATCGGAGGCCTAACAGGAATCGTACTAGCTAACTCCTCACTAGACATTGCCCTACATGACACTATGTAGTAGTCCACTTCCACTAAGTCCTCTCAATAGGGGCCATCTTCACCATCATAGCAGGCTTCACCCACTGATTCACACTATTTACAAATTACACTCTACACCCCACATGAGCCAAAGCTCACTTTGGAGTCATGTTCACAGGAGTGAACCTAACCTTCTTCCCACAACACTTCCTAGATTTATCCAGAATACCAGGACAATATTCAGACTACCCTCATGCCTATACGCTATGAAATACCATATCCTCTATTGGCTCATTAATCTCAATGACAGCCATAATCATGCTAATGTTCATCATCTGAGAAGCCTTCTCATCAAAATGAAAAGTCTTACAGCCAGAATTAACTGCCACCAACATTGAATGAATCCACGGCTGCCTGTCGTGGTTTAACCCCAGCCAGCAACTAAGCACCATGCAGCCGCTTCCCCCTCCCCCCTTCCAGTGGGGTGAGGAGGAGGAAAGGGAAAAAAAAAAGTAAAACTTGTGGGTTGAGATAAGAACAGTTTAATAACTAAAGTAAAATAAAATACACTACTAACTAAGAATAATAATAATTGTAATGAAAAAGAATACAACAACAAAAATAACACCCAAGAAAAGACAAGTGATGCACAATGCAATTGCTCACCACCCGCTGACCGATGCCAGAGCCGCAATCCGCACCTCCTGGCCAACCCCCCACTGTTTATATAGTGGGCATGACGTTCCATGGTATGGAATACCCCTTTGGCTAGTTCAGGTCAGCTGCCCCGGCTATGCTCCCTCCCAGCTTCTTGCACACCTGCTTGCTGGCAGAGCATGGGAAACTGAAAAGTCCTTGGCTTAAGATAAGCCCTACTTAGCAACAACTAAAACCTCAGAGTGCTATCAACATCATTCTCACACTAAATCCAAAACCCAGCACTGTACCAGCTACTAAGAAGAGAGTTAACTCTGTCCCAGCTGAAACCAGGACACTGCCCAACCCCCATACCACACTTTCGAGGAAACAGCTTTCATTCAAGTACAAGAAAGGAAGGAATTGAACATGGCTGGTTGGCAGGTTTCAAGCCAACTGCATTAAACCACTCATGCTTCTTTCTTATGAGACATCAGTAAACTAATTATATAGCCTTGTCAAAACTAAATCACAGGTGTAAACCCTGTACATCTCATGTGGCCAATCACTCTCAACTCCGATTTCAAGACACTTCATCTCCTATCATAGAAGAACTTCTTGAATTCCACAATCATGCCTTAACAGTTGCATTAGCAATCTGTGGCCTGGTCCTCTATGTTCTAGCACTTATATTAATAGAAAAACTATCCTCAAACACTGTCGATGCCCAAGAGGTAGAACTAATCTGAACAATTCTACCAGCCATCATTTTAATCCTACTCACCCTGCCATCCCTACAAATCCTCTACATGATGGATGAAATTGATGAGCCTGATCTAACCCTAAAAGCCATCGGCCATCAATGATACTGAACCTATGAGTACACAGACTTCAAAGACCTGGCATTCAACTCATATATAATCCCCATAACAGAACTCCCTCTAGGACACTTTCTGACTGTGTTGTGGTTTAACCCCAGCCAGCAACTAAGCACCACACAGCTGCTCGCTCACTCCTCCCCCCTCCCAGTGGGATGGGGAGGAGAACTGGAAAAAAAGTAAAACTCGTGGGTTGAGATAAGAACAGTTTAATAACTGATATAAAATAAAATAAAATATAATAATAATAATAGCAATGAAAAAGAGGATAACAGAGAGAGAGAAATAAAACCCAAGAAAAGACAAGTGATGCACAATGCAATTGCTCACTACCTGCTGACCGATGCCCATTCAGTCCCTGAGCAGCAATCAACCCCCCCCGGCCAACTCCCCCCCAGTTTATATACTGGGCATGATGTTCCATGGTATGGAATATCCCTTTGGCTAGTTCAGGTCATCTGTCCTGGCTATGCTCCCTCCCAGCTTCTTGTACACCTGCTTGCTGGCAGAGCATGGGAAACTGAAAAATCCTTGACTTAGGATAAGCGCTACTTAGCAACAACTCAAACATCAGAGTGTTATCAACATCATTCTCACACTAAATCCAAAACACAGCACTGTACCGGCTACTAGGAAGAGAGTTAACTCTGTCCCAGCTGAAACCAGGACAGACTGCTAAAAGTTGATCACTGTGTTGTTATTCCCATAGAATCCCCAGTCTGTGTCATCATCACTGCTAGAGATGTCCTCCACTCCTGAGCAGTCCCCACTCTTGGAGTAAAAACTGATGCAATCCCAGGATGACTTAACCAAACTTCATTCATTACCACTCGACCAGGAATCTTTTACATCCAGTGCTCAGAAATTTGCAGGGCCAAACATAGTTATATACCAATTATAGTACAATCCACCTCTCTCACATACTTCGAGAATTGATCCTCACTACTCTCAACATCCTAATCATTAAGAAGCTATGTAACAGCACTAGTCTTTTAAGCTAGAGAAAGAGGAATATCCATCCTTCCTTAACGACATGCCACAACTCAACCCAAATCCATGATTCTCCATCATACTTATATCATGACTAACCTTCTCACTAATCATCCAGCCCAAACTCCTATCATTTATCCCTACTAACCCCCCTTCTAATAAAACCAGCATAACTGTCAAAACCACCCCCTGAACCTGACCATGAACCTAAGCTTCTTCGACCAATTCACAAGCCCATGCCTCCTAGGAATCCCACTAATCCTACTATCCATACTATTCCCTACCTTAGTACTCCTCACACCTGATACCTGATGAATCACCAACCATCACTCCACCCTTCAATTATGATTCTTCCACCTAATTACAAAACAACTAATAATCCCGCTAAACAAAGGAGACCACAAATGAGCCCTAGTCTTAAGGTCACTAATAATCCTTCTCCTCACAGTTAACCTCCTAGGCCTACTCCCGTACACATTCACCCCAACCACCCAACTATCAATAAACATAGTCCTAGGGGTCCGCCTCACAGCAAATCTCACAGCTGGACATTTTCTTATTCAACCCATCTCCACTGCCACCATTGCACTGCTACCCATTATACCAGTGGTACCTATTCTAACCACATCAGTTCTACTCCTACTCGCTATCCTAGAAGTATCAGTGGCTATAATCCAAGCCTACATCTTTGTCCTACTATTAAGCCTGTACTTAAAAGAAAACATCTAACGGCACACCAAGCACACTCATCACATAGTAGACCCAAGTCCTTGACCCATCTTTGGAGCAACCACAGCCCTACTTACTACTTCTGGACTAATTATATGATTCTGTTACAACTCCTCCCACCTACTAAGCCTCAGCCTCCTCTCCATACTCCTAGTCATACTGCAATGATGGCGAGACGGTATACGAGAAAGCACATTCCAAGGCCATCACACTCCCACAGTTCAAAAAGGCCTACGATATGGAATAATCATCTTTATTACATCCGAGGCATTCTTCTTCCTGAGATTTTTCTGAGCATTCTTCCACTCAAGCCTAGTCCCCACTCCAGAATTAGGTGGAAAATGACCCCCAATAGGAATCAAGCCTCTCAACCCCTTTGAAGTACCACTGTTCAACACAGCAATTCTTCTAGCCTCAGGCATCACTGTAACATGAGCCCACCACAATATCACAGAAAGCAACTGAAAACAGGCAATCAGTGCATTAACCCTAACAATTCTGCTCAGATGCTACTTCACTGCACTCCAAGCAACAGAGTATCATGAAGCCCCATTTTCAATCGCCAGTGGAGTTTACGGATCCACCTTCTTCATCACTATAGAATTCCACGGACTACACATAATCATCAGATCCTCCTTCCTCACAGTCTGTCTCCTATGATTAATCAAATTCCACTTCACATCAAACCACCACTTTGGATTCAAAGCAGCAGCCTGATATTCTCACTTCATAGCTGTTATCTGATTATTCCTCTATATAACCATCTATACGTCTATATAACCTCTATATAAGCATCCTGCTCTTCTAGTATACTAATTATAATTGACTTCTAATCTCTAAAATCTGGTGTGACCCCAGAAAAGAGCAATAAACATAATCACATTCATACTAGCCCTATCCCTCACCCTAAGCATCATCTTAACTACATTAAACTTCTGACTTGCTCAAATAAATCTGATTCAGAAAAACTATCCCCATACAAATGTGGTTTCGACCCACTAGGATCTGCCTGACTCCCATTCTCAATCCGATTCTTCCTCAGTAGCTATCTTATTCCTCCTGTTCAACTTAGAACTCACACTCCTACTTTCCCTACCATGAACCATCCAACTTCAATCCCCCCTTACTACTCTAATCTGAACCTCCATCATCATCCACCTACTCACATTTGGACTAATCTATGAATGAATGCAAGGAGGCCTAGAATGAGCAGAATAACAGAAAGTTAGTCTAACCAAGACAGTTGATTTCGACTCAGCAGATTATACCTAACCCTATAACTTTCTTATGTCACTTCTGCACCTCGGCTTCTACTCAGCTTTCACCCTCAGCAGTCTGGGACTGGCTTTTCATCGAACCCACTTAATCTCTGCCCTGCTCTGCCTAGAAAGCATAATACTATCCATATACATTGCCCTATCAACTTGACCCATCAAAAACCAAGCCACATCATTCACCCGAACACATAGAATCATAGAATCATTTAGGTTGGAAAAGACCCTTAAGATCATCGAGTCCAACCGTAAACCTAACACTGCCAAGTCCACCACTAAACCATGTCCCTAAGCGCCATGTCTACACATCTTTTAAATACCTGCAGGGATGGTGACTCAACCACTTCCCTGGGCAGCCTGTTCCAGTGCTTGATAACTCTTTCGGTGAAGACATTTTTCCTAATATCCAATCCAAACCTCCCCTGACACAACTTGAGGCCATTTCCTCTCATCCTAATACCAGTACTCATACCAGCATTCTCAGCATAAGAAGCAGACATGGGCCTAGCAATACTAGTAGCCTCCAAGTAGCCTCCACACGAAAACATGGCTCTGACCTAAACCTCCTATAATGCTAAAAATCATCCTCCCAACAATTATACTCCTTCCAACAACCCTCCTCTCCCCCCAAAAATTCCTCTGAATCAACACCACCACGTACAGCCTCCTAATCACTGCCCTCAGCCTGCAATGACTACTGCCAACATACTATCCTCACAAAAACCTAACCCAATGAACAGACATTGACCAAATTTCATCCCCCCTACTAGTACTATCCTGCTGACTACTGCCACTTATAATTATGGCAAGTCAAAATCACCTTCAACATGAACCACTCACACAAAAATGAACCTTCATTGCAACTCTCATTACAATCCAACCCTTCATCATCCTAGCTTTCTCAACCACAGAGCTAATAATATTCTACATCTCATTCGAAGAGACTCTCATCCACACTCTAATCTTAATCACACGATGAGGAAACCAACCAGAACGACTAAGCGCTGGCATCTACCTACTGTTTTACACCCTCATTGGCTCCCTGCCACTACTAGTCACAATCCTACACTTGCACACAAAAACTGGCACCCTGCGTTTACCAACGCTAGAACTAACTCACCCCAAACTTATTAATTAATGAACTGGCCTCCTATCAGGCTTAGCACTCCTAATAGCATTTATAGTAAAAGCACTCCTATATGACCTACACCTATGACTCCCTAAAGCCCATGTAGAAGCTCCAATTGCAGGATCAATACTACTTGCTGCACTACTACTCAAACTAGATGGATATGGTATCATACGAGTCACCCTGCTAATAGGATCTCTCTCAGATCACCTACCAGGTCTTGATCAGGCTCAATCTGCCTTCATCAAACTGACCTAAAATCACTCATCTCTTGCTCATCTGTAAGTCACATGGGCCTAGTCATTGCTGCAAGCATAATCCAAACCTACTGATCATTCTCAGGAACAATAATTCTTATAATTTCCCATGGTCTAACTTCTTCCATACTATTCTGTGTAGCTAACACAAACTACAAGCACACACACAGACAAATCCTCCTCTTCACACAAGGCCTACAACCCCTACTACCCTTCATAGCCAGCTGATGGTTACTAGCCAACATAGCACTGCCACCAACAACAAACCTAATAGCAGAACTAACCATCATAATTGCACTGTTCAACTGATCCACTTTCACAATCATCCTAACTGGAATCACAACCCTACTAACCACCTTATACAATCTATTCATACAACTAATAACCCAACAAGGTGTACTACCAACCCACATCACATCCATCAAAAATTCAAGCACACAAGAATCTATTATCTCCTAATAGCCCTTCACATCATCCTCATACTACTCTTAATCCTAAAACCAGAACTAATATCTCTGGAATCCCTTCATGCAAGTAGAGTTTCAATCCAAACATTAGATTGTGATTCTGTATTGGGTTTATGTGGCAAGGTTTTCATAGTTGGGGGGGCTGCAGGAGTAGCTTCTGTGAGAAGATGCCAGAACCTGCCCACATGTCGGACAGAGTCAGTTCCAGCTAGCTCCAAGATGGACCTGCTGCTGGTCAAAGCTGAGCCAATCAGCGACGTTGGTAGTGCCTCTGTGATAACATATTTAAGAAGGGGGAAAAAATGCTGCGCAACAGCAGCAGCTGGGAGAGGGGAGTGAGAATATGTGAGAGAAACAACTCTGCAGACACCAAGGTCAGGGAAGAAGGAGGGGGAGGAGGTGCTCCAGGCGCTGGAGCAGAGATTCCCCTGCAGCCCATGGTGAAGACCATGTTGAAGCAGGTTGTCCCCCTGCAGCCCATGGAGGTTAACGGTGGAGCAGATACCCACCCTGCATCCCATGGAGGACCCCACATCGGAGCCGGTGGATATGCCCTGAAGGAAGCTGCAGCCCGTGGAGAGCCCACGCTGGAGCAGGTTTTCTGGCAGGACCTGTGATCCATGCTGGAGCAGTTCTTGAAGAACTGCAATCCATGGGAAGGACCTATGATGGAGAAGGTCGCGAAGGACTGTCTCCCATGGGAGGGACCCCACACTGGAGCAGGGGAAGAGCATGAGGAGGAAGGAGTGGCAGAGACAAAGCGTTATGAACTGACTGCAACCCCCATTCCCCGTTCCCCCTGCGCTGCTCGGGGGGAGGAGGTAGAGAATTGGGGAGTGAAGTTGAGCCTGGGAAGAAGGGAGGGGTGGGGGAAGGTGTTTTTAGATTTGTTCTTATTTCTCATTATCCTACTCCATTGTTAATTGGCAATAAATTAAATTAATTTCCCCAAGTCGATTCTTTTTTGCCTGTGACAGTAATTGGTGAGTGATCTCCCTGTCCTTATCTCGACCCATGAGCTTTTCATTGTATTTTCTCCCCTTGTCCTGTTGAGGATGGAGAGTGATAGAACAGCTTGGTGGGCACCTGGCAGCTAGCCAAGGTCAACCCACAACAGACTCTAAAAATAGAAGTTAAAACCTTCTTATCTGCCAAGGTGTGGTTCAACCAGCATGAACTACTAATTCCTGCATCTGAGTCTAAAACCTCAGCCCTCTTACTTTTAAAGGATAACAGTAATCCACTGGTCTTAGGAGTGACTCATCTTGGTGCAATTCCAAGTAAAATTAATGGAGACTGCACTACTCCTTAATACCTCCATATTTCTCACACTAACAATCCTTCTCACCCCAATCCTACTGCCACTGCTATCAAAAAAATTCCAAAACACTCCATTAACCATCACACACTATCAAAACTGCCTTCTTAACTAGCCTAATCCCAATAACTATCTTTATATACTCAGGAGGAACAAAAAGCATCATCTCCCATTGAGAATGAAAATTCATCATGAACTTTAAAATCCCATTTAGTTTCAAAATAGACCAATATTCTATAACATTTGTAACACGATCTATCCTTCAATTTGCAACATGATACATAGTCTCAGAGCCACGTGTATTATTATGCTCTCCAGAGCACCTTTTGGACTAAGGGGGTTGCTGTCTAAGAGTGGGACATATTATGGGATGTAGGGGAAGAGCAGTTTGAGATCGCATGGGATGTTTAGAAGAGGAACCAAAGGCAGCAAAAGGGAGGGGTTTAGGTGATTTGGGGAGGAACAAGAGTGGGAAAATAGAGGGGTAAGGGGATAAAAAGGACTAATTGTGTGTAAATAGTGGGCTGGTCAGTATGCTTGTCTGCTTATCTTATTAAATTCCTTTCTAGTTCTTTCCTGGGTGAGGAGCTCTCTATTCTGTGTGCATGTCTGTGTATGGGAGTATGAGTGCAGCAACTGGAGCCAGACCATGGATCGGAGGGCCCATGTGTCTGTGGTGCCAGTGACTGGAGCAAGTGCAGGTGTGCAAGTGAGTGTGTGATCACTAGCAAAGATCAAGCCGGACTAACCAGTGAATAGGTGAAATGGCCCAGGAGCAAGGAGGGTGAGTCTCTAAGGGCCAACTCTGGGTGTGAGAGCACCTGTATGTCTCTAAGGGCGAGAGCACAGGACAGTCAGCTATTGGGACCTGGAGAGTCCTGGCCAGCACTCTATGTGTGATGGTCTGTACCAGCAACTGGAGTAGGGCTGCAGCCTTGGGGGCTCATATATCCAGGTTCCAGCAACTGGAGAGATTGGGATCCGGGGCTAGCTACTGGGCAGACTGAGTGTCTAAGCCCAGCTGCTGGAAGGTTTCACGTAGAGCTCATCCCTGTATCTCACCAATTTATCTGCTACCATCTGCTTCCACTCAGAGTCTTTAGGTATGCCTGTGATGCTGTGGTGGGTTGACCTTGGCCAGCTCCCCACCCAGTCAGTCTCTCACTCCCCCTCCCTCAACAGGACGGGGAGAAAATAAGCTGAAAAACGAGATAAAGACAGGGAGATCACTTACCAATTACTGTCATGGGCAAAACAGACTCGACTTGGGGAAATTTAATTTATTACCAATTAAAATAGATTTGGATAGTGAGAAACAAAGACAAAAATTAAAACAACACCTTCCGCCCTCCCCCCTCCCCTTTTCCCAGGCTCAACTTCACTCCTTCATTCCTGACTCCTCTACCTCCCCCACTCTGCTCCGAGAAGCACAGGGGGATGAGGAATGGGGGGTTACAGTCAGTATGTAACAGTTCCTCTCTGTTGCTCCTTCCTCCTCACACTTTTCCCCTGCTCCAGCATGGGTCCTCTCTACGAGCTGCAGTTCCTTCAGGAAATATCCACCTGTTCTGGCATGATGTCTTCCATGGGCTGCAGGGGAATATCTGCTACAGTGCCTGGAGCGCTTCCCTCCCCCTCCTTCTCTGACCTTGGTTTCATATTGCTTTTTTTTCCTCACTCTTCTCCTGTCCAGTGTTTTTGCCCTTTCTTAAATATGTTTTCACAGAGGCGCCACAAGCTTCGCTGATTGGCTCAGTTTTGGTCTGCAGTGGGTCTGTTGGGGAGCCAGTGGGAGCCGACTGTGTCCAGCAAAGGGCAGCCCCTGGTCTCATCTCACAGAGGCCACCCCTGCAACACCCACTCCCCACCAAAACCTTGCCACATACACCCAATACAGATGCACACTTGGATCTTGGGAACTCAGATGCATTCAGGTTATAGCTAACTCAGAGTATTCTGTTTCCTGCTTGGCTTGTAACACTGCTAAGTATTATTGGTCTACTTTCTGTTTCTGTTCTTTTTTCTATTAGAAATAAGCAAGTAGAGGTAATTGTTTGGGTTGTTTTTGTTTTTTTTTTCCAAGTAGTGGAAACAGTGCTTCAAATTGCGTTTTGAGATCGGCCAGCTTAACTCCCTGCTTGGAAATAACTGCTTATTTTGGTCCTCTATTGACCATTTGATCATTCTAGATGGACAGTTACTAGCAAATGGCTTGTCAACTTTTCAGTATACTACACTTATTTGAGAAACAGTCAATACTGGTTTCAGATCTGATATATAGTGGTTGTCAAATTAATTTATATATGAACTTTCTTCAAACTTTCATGATATGTCTCTGAAGAAGTCTGAGAATTTTGTAGCAAAGGCCTTTCTCTTTGTATTGTTCACAGCTACTTCCTGTTATCTGAGACTGATTTTGTTCCTATTCCCCCTGAAAATTACATTTTTTGGTTCAGAGTTTCTATTTCATCATATTTTCATTTGCCACTTTACTTTGTCATTATCATTGTCTTTTGTCAGATTTTTTTTTTACTGGAATTTATTTTACTGTGCTATTTGCAATTTTTTTTTCAGTTTGGCAAAACTGAAATACTTTGCACTGATATAGTGCTTCAACTGTTCAAATATCAAAATATATAAACTGTATATATTATATACATAGGTATATATAAAAGGCAAAAACATGTAGTCATTATCCTGTTTTACTTATTTGTTTTCTTACATTACTGTCAGTAGAAAAACTAAATATTTTATACTAGTTAAAAATGTATAAAATGTAGCTGTAAAATTCAAATTATGTAATATTTTTAAATTAAAAAAAATAATTAAGAAATCTCTGTAAATTCTAGTATGGAGAGTGCTCTCTTCACAACTGCTCTCTAGTGGGAATCTGTCCACATCATACAAGAGCATAAAATACAGTTCAGCATGACTTTAGGTTTTCTCAAAGGCCAGTAGACATTTCAGTGTTGGTGATCACAATGTGTTAGACTACCACAACTGTGTGGGTGAGCTGGAACAGTGCTAGCTTTGTGTCTTCTTTCATAACCTTAAGAAATAGACTTTTTTTCTTCAAAATGGATCTAGTGTTTGTGTGGGATGCCAAGTTAATAGGATTATAGAAACATTTTCTTATCAGCCCTGGAAGAAGTGAAAAAAATTTAGCAGTGGACTGGGTCTGGCTGGAACAGAGTTAATTTTCTTCATAGCAGCCCATATGGTGCTGTGTTTCAGATTTGTGGCTAAAACAGCCACACCAATGTTTTAACTATTGCTGAACAGTGCTTACACAGCATCAAGGCCTTCTCTGTTTCTCATGTTGCCCCCACAGCAAGTAGGCTGGGGATATGCAAGAGGTTGGTGGGGGACAAAGCTGGGACAGCTGACCCAACCTAACCAATGGGATATTCCATACCATATGATGTCATGCTCAGCAATAAACACTGGAGGAAAGAAGGAGGAAGGGGGGGACATTTGGAGTTATGGCATTTGTCTTCCCAAGTAACTGTTACGCGTGATGGAGCTCTGCTTTCCTGGAGATGGCTAAACACCTGCCTGCCAATGGGAAGCAGTGAATGAACTCCTTATTTTGCTTTGCTTTGCTTTGCTTGCGCATGCAGCTTTTGCTTTACCTATTAAACTGTCTTTATCTCAACCCGTGAGTTTTCTCACTTTTACCCTTATGATTCTCTTCCCCATCCCACTGCAGGGGGAGTGAGCAAGTGGCTATGTGGGGCTTAGCTGCCTACCAGGATTAAACCACAACAGTCCTTTTTGTCACCCTCGAAGGGTTCGAGATAACGACAGATATGATTGGAGTTTGCTAGACCAAATTTGTAGCTGTTATTGCTGTTTAGCTATTAGTCGGCAGGCTCCTGTGCTTGCCATGGGGCTTGCTTGCCTCACTGTATATTAGAGTCTAGTGCTCGTTAGTGGCTGCTTTTTGCTTTTGCTGCTTGCTGTACTGCTTCTCATCTTACTCTGCTGTGCCTGGGAACATTTTGATAACAGCAACGGCCATGCGCCTGGGCTGGCAGATGGCCAGGGCATCGCTGCTGTTTCTGTGCTGCTGTACTGGACAGGCTGGAACTCCAGTGTGAACTTGAGTCGAAGGGACTGTGACCTTCCGATTCTCTCCCTCATCTCCCTGAGGGACGAGTGAGCGAGTGACTGGGTGGGGGCTCTACTTGCCAGTTGGGGTTAACCCACCACAAGCAGCAATTGAGTTTTTCCCACAATCTTACTGTTTCAGTTTACATCTAGAGTTTACCCTGCTTACTATGAGGAAATAATTAAGAAGCCATACCTGTTTTATTCTGGATCTTTTTTTCCTATTACTTTGCTATGATTGTTTCAATAAAGTAGTGATTCTATGGATTAAGAGAAGAAGGGAAGAATTAGTAGTAGATGAAGTACATAATTTGTACTTTGGCAGGTCTGGGTTTTATGCCAAGCTCTGCTGTAGATCAGTATGGTAGTCTGAGATGAAACCCTCCATTTTTTTTTTGACCATTTCCCAATCTGAAAAATAAGCATTTACCTCAGAGTTGTATGGTTGGTGAAATTAGTTGTGGCAGGTTAATCCAGAGAAACTCTATTGACTCTTTTATACTCCAAATAAATTTGGTCTTTTAACACTGGTAAAAAGTGCTGTATTGGGCTTCTTAAAGGGCTTTTAGACTTTTTAAATGTTTGGACAGTACATATTTTTTATCATGCATGCAGGAAAGAACAAAAGGAAGTCTTTTTTCTTTTTAATTTCTGACTGTCGTGGTTTAACCCCAGCCGGCAACTAAGCACCACACAGCCGCTCGCTCACTCCCCCCACCCAGTGGGATGGGGGAGAGAATAAAAAAAAAGTAAAACTCGTGGGTTGAGATAAACACAGTTTAATAGGACAGAAAGGAAGAAAATAATAATAATGAAATAATAATAATAATAATAAAATGACAATAATACTACTAAAAGAATTAGAATATACAAAACAAGTGATGCACAATGCAATTGCTCACCACTCGCCAACCGATGCCCAGTTAGTTCCCGAGCAGCGATCTGCCCCTCCCAGCCAATTCCCCCCAGTTTATATACTGGGTATGACATCATATGGTATGGAATATCCCTTTGGCCAGTTTGGGTCAGCTGTCCTGGCCCCTCCCAGCTTCTTGTGCCCCTCCAGCCTTCTTGCTGGCTGGTCATGAGAAGCTGAAAAATCCTTGACTTAGTATAAACACTACTTAGCAACAACTAAAAACATCAGTGTGTTATCAATCAACATTATTCTCATACTAAACCCAAAACATAACACTATTCCAGCTACTAGGAAGAAAATTAACTCTATCCCAGCCGAAACCAGGACACTGACATATTTTAAAATTTTTCATTTTAAAAGAAGAGATGTTGATGGAAACATGTTTATTCTCTATACTTCTTTTTGATAGGAGAAAAGACAAGCCAAACTGAATGTATGTGTGGAGGTAAATCTAAATTAACAAACTATGGGGAGAAGGATAGCTTTGGTCCAGGCATATAAATGGAGTTAGAGCAGTGTAAGCACTTCAGCAATATTTAGCAAAATTTGATTCTTCTTCCAGAAGCTGGATACCAGAATCCCCAAAAGTCAGTGATGAGATGACAGTCAATGTTACTGCCATCAGTGCAAGATCAGCTAAGCTAGGTCAGCTAGGTCCTCCAAATCTGCCTTTTTTATGTGTAGTTCTGCAGATGAGCTAAAAGATTGTCCAGAGTACCCCATGGGTCTTCAACTCCTGTAGTACTTGCAAGATGAAGTACATCTCCAAATATCAAGATAGAATTATCTTGATAATATAAACTGATGCAAACCAATATAAACTGTGACAAGTGTTGAAAAGAATAAGAAACAGGAGGTCAAGGGGGACTTCAGGGTTACTTGTGTATCTTGATGTTTTATGTGAAACTGGTCAGTAAAGCTTTTATTACAAGACATTATCCTGCTGAGCTTTTGTAGAGGTTTTAGATCTGTTAGGATGTATATTTTAGCTTCAATTGGAAATTTTTCATCAGTCTATTTAAAAATGGTATACATCAATTTAAAAAAAAATTCTGAAACTTGTATGACTTCCTGATATTCATACTGAATTGATTACTATAACAGAACTTGTCACCTCTGTTGCTATTATTTTTGTATAACTAATAATTCATAATACCTATACCATCATCCCTTACCATCATTCTGATTTTACATGGAAAATTGGGAAGGCTGACTCAGTTGAGTAAAAATTTAACAACATCTGGCTATCCATCACCAGTACAAAATGTAAAGCATTTAATGCTGATCTTTCTTTCTGTCCTGGTTTTGGCTGGGACAGAGTTAACTTTCTTCTTAGTAGCTGGTACAGTGCTATGTTTTGGATTTAGTGTGAGAATGATGTTGATAACACGCTGATGTTTTAGTTGTTGCTAAGTAGCGCTTATCTTAAGCCAAGGACTTTTCAGTTTCCCATGCTCTGCCAGCAAGCAGGTGTGCAAGAAGCTGGGAGGGAGCATAGCTGGGGCAGCTGACCTGAACTAGCCAAAGGGGTATTCCATACCATGGAACATCATGCCCAGTATATAAACAGGGGGGAGTTGGCCGGGAGGGGCGGATCATGGCTCTGGCATCGGTCAGCGGGTGGTGAGCAATTGCATTGTGCATCACTAGGGTTTTTTTTCCTTCCCCCCCCTTTTTTTTGTTATATTCCTTTTCATCATAATCATTATTATTATTATTATTATTATTATTGTTAGTATTATATTTTACTTTAGTTATTAAACTGTTCTTATCTCAACCCATGAGTTCTGCCTTCTTTCCCGATTCTCCTCCCCATCCCACCGGGAGCGGGGGCGGGGGGACACGGGGAGTGAGGGAGCGGCTGTGTGGTGCTTGGCTGCTGACTGGGGTTAAACCACGACACTTTCCTGTATGTACTATGTGATTGCTCTTTTATTTCTGTATTTGGAAGATCCACTTTCTTTTAAATTCTTGCCACATCCAATAGAGACCTGTTTCCCATGTCCCCTAGTTCATCCATCCTCTCATTATTAAGGGGGGGGGGCAGTCAGCAAACAATCTCTTGCTGTCAGGAGCTGTGAGACAACAAATCCTGAGTAATCTGGTGGCCTTCTACAATGGAGTGACTGTATCAGTGGACAAGGGAAGAGCTACTGATGTCATCTACCTGGACTTCTGCAAGGCCTTTGATATGGTCCCCCACAACATTCTTGCCGCTAAATTAGAGAGATATGGGTTTGATGGATGGACTGTTAGATGGATAAGGAACTGGCTGGATGGCCACGTCCAAAGAGTCAATGGCTCAATGTCCAAATGGAGATCTGTAATGACTGGTGTCCCTCAGGCGTTCATATTGGGACCGGTACTGTTCAATATCTATCTTTATTAATGACATAGAGGGATTGAGTGCACCCTCAGTAAGTTTGTGGATGACACCAAGCTGAGTGGTGCAGTCGATATGCTTGATGGAAGGGATGCCTTGACAGGCTTGAGGAGTGGGCCCATGGGAACCTCATGAAGTTCAACAAGGTCAGCAAGGTCCTGCACCTCGGTCAAGGCAATCCCCAGTATCAATACAGACTGGAGGATGAATGGATTGAGAGCAGCCCTGCAGAGAAGGACTTGGGGATATTGGTGGACAGAAAAATAGATATGAGCCGACAATGTGTGCTTGCAGCCCTGAAAGCCAACTGTATCCTGGGCTGCATCAAAAGAGGAATGGCCAGCAGGTCGAGGGAGGTGATTCTCCCCCTCTACTCCACTCTCGTGAGACCCCACCTGGAGTATTGCGTCCAGCTCTGGGGTCCCCAGCATGAGAAAGACCTGTTAGAGCGGGTCCAGAGGAGGGCCATGAAAATGATCAGAGGGCTGGAACACCTCTCCTATGAAGACAGGCTGAGAGAGTTGGGATTGTTCAGCCTGGAGAAGAGAAGGCTCCGGGGATACCTTATTGCGGCCTTTCAATACTTAAAGGGGGCTTATAAGAAAGACAGAGAGAGACTTTTTACCAGGGCCTGTAGTGACAGGACAAGGGGTAACAGTTTTAAACTGAAAGAGGGTAGATTTAAATTAGACATAAGGAAAAAATGCTTTATGATGAGGATGGTGAGGCACTGGAACAGGTTGCCCAGAGAAGCTGTGAATGCCCCATCCCTGGAAGTGTTCAAGGTCAGGTTGGATGGGGCTTTGAGCAACCTGATCTAGTTGAAGATGTCCCTGCCCATGGCAGGGGGGTTGGAACTAGATGACCTTTAAAGGTCCCTTCCAACCCAAACCATTCTATGATTCTGTGATTCTACCCTGGATTTTGGGAGAGCAGACTTTAGGCTGCTCAAGGAACTAGTTAGTAAGGTCCCCTGAGAATCTGCTTTTGAAGGTATTGGGGTCCATAAATGCTGGTCACTTTTTAAGAGCCATCTTTTAAGAGCACAGGAGCAGGCAATTCCAATGTGTTGGAAGTCAAGCAAGCGGGGCAGAAGACCAGTTTGGCTGAACAGGGATATCCTGGAACTTAGGTGGGAAAAAAAATGTATGGACTTTGGAAGCAAGGTCAGGCTACACAGGAGGACTACAGAGATGCTGTTCACCACTGTAGGGAGAAAATTCATATGGCCAAAGCTCAATTGGAGTTGAAGCTGGCCAGTACTGTGGTGGATAACAAAAAAGGCTTTTTTAAGTATGTTAACAGTAAAAGGAGGACTAAAGAAAACACTGGTCCATTACTTGATGAGGTCAGTCACCTCACCAATACGGATGAAGATAAAGCAGAGACATTTAATGCCTTCTTCGCCTCTGTCTTTAACACCAATGATGGGCCCTGGGACCCTCAGAGCCCTGTTTTGGAGGACCCCGACTGGGGGAGTGATAAGCTCCCAGTTGACTCTGAACTTGTACAGGATTTGCTGCTGCAACTGAATGCACATAAATCTATGGGACCCGATAGGATTCATCCCAGGGTACTGAAAAAGTTGGCCAATGTTATTGTGAGACCTCTCTCAGTTATTTATCAACGGTCTTAGGAATCTGGAGAGGTCCCAGTCGACTGGAAGCTAGCAAATGTTATTCCAACTTTCAAGAAGGGCAAGAAAGAAGATCCTGGTAATTATAGGCCTGTCGGTCTCACTTTGGTGCCTGGTAAAATTATGGAGAAGATTATTCTGGGAGTTATTGAAAAACACTTGAAAGTCATCAGTCAAAGCCAACATGGGTTCATGAAGAGAAAGTCATGCCTTACTAACTTAATATCATTTTATGACAAGCTTAGCCACCTAGTGGACAAAGGGAAGGCAGTGGATATGTTTGGTTTTTTTATTTTAGCAAAGCTTTTGATACTGTCTCTCACAGTATCCTTCCAGACAAAATGTCTAGCATACAGCTAGACATGTACACAACACAATGGGTGAACAATTGGCTGAAGGGTTGGGCTCAAAGAGTTGTAGTAAATGAGGTAACATCTGGCTGGCAGCCAGTCACTAGTGGCATTCCCCAGGGCTCAATTTCAGGGCCAGTTCTCTTCAATGGTTTTATCAATGACCTGAACATGGGAGTTAAGCGCACACTAAGTAAGTTTGCCGATGATACTAAATTAGGAGGAGCCGTTCATTCCCTTGAAGGTAGAGAGGCCTTACAGAGAGATCTTGATAGATTAGAGTGCTGGGCAATCACCAGCCATATGAACTTTAACAAAGATAAATGCTGGATTCTGCACCTGGGACAGTGTAATCCTGGATGTACATATAGATTGGGGGACAAGAGGCTGGAGTGCAGCCCTGCAGAAAGGGATTTGGTGGTTTTGGTTGATGGTAAGCTCAATATGAGTCAACAATGTGCCCTGGCGGCCAAAAGGGCCAACCATATCCTGGGGTGCATTAGGCACAGTATAGCTAACTGGTCAAGGGAGGTGATTGTCCCACTATGCTCAGCATTGGTGCAGCCTCACCTCAAGTACTGTGTGCAGTTTTGGGCTCCACAATATAAGAAAGATATAAAAATATTAGAATGTGTCCAAAGGAGGGCAACAAAGATGGTGAAAGGACTAGAGGGCATGACTTATGAGGAGCGGCTGAGGATAGTAGGTTTGTTCAGCTTAGAGGAGACTGAGGGGTGACCTCATTGCTGTCTACAACTTCCTCGTGAGGGGGAGCAGAGAGGGAGGTGCTGATCTCTACTCTTTGGTGTCCAGTGATAGGACGAGAGGGAATGGCTTAAAGCTGCATCAGGGGAAGTTCAGATTGGACATTGGACTCAGTCGGCAAGGCACGCAGCTGTGGCAACGGTAAGTTCTGTGACTGAGCACTAGATCGAGGTGTACAGGGGGGTTCCCAGAGCCAGGGAAAACGAGGAAGAGCAGAGACACCCGCCAGGAGCCAGCAGCTCTGGCGAGAGAGGCTGATGCGGCTTGGGTGTTGCCAGGATCAACCGCGGGAGATTTAAACGGCCCTAGGGAGCGCTATCGACCAGGAGCACTGCGAACAGGGCGTGCAAACAGGGATCGAGAGGGCGCAGCAGTTTGTGCAGAAGGGCACATGAGAAGGGCCGTGCACCCTGCTTGTAGGCCCACAGCCCAGGGAAGTGCTCTAGTGTCGCTGTTGAGACGGACACGACATACGAGACGATCAAGCAGCATTCTCTAGCATTCTCAGCAAAATCTCTTTATTGTTTTACACAGTCGGCTTTTATATATTTTCTACATATACGCGTTTCAATATCATTGGCACTTATTGCATATACACAATCAACCATTGGCCACAGTTGTATGCGTTAATCTCTATCTCGTCCAAGTTCCTTATCTAACGGCTCATGAATTCTTTCAATTCCTGCAAGTTGTTTACTTTTCTTCTTTCTGGGGTTCTCACGGGAACACGACGATCTGGTCTAGGTCAACTCCTTCTTCTGTCAAGGAATCTGCGGACCTGCCACAGTTTCCCACAATTCCCCCTTTTTGTATTTGTGCTACAAAGATGGCACTGACAGTCCATTGCAGGGCCCTTTGCAACAGGCTGACCAAACAAGGCATCATTAATAACACAACTACAACAATTACTAAGATTACCATCCCCGTCTTCACAAGAGACAATAGTCAATCTGACAATCCCCATCCGTTCAGCAGATTATTTAACCAGTTCCACCCATCATCAACTTGTAATTTGCGAACTCCTTCTTTCAAAAGTTGAATACTTTTATGTATGGATTCACTATGATCAGACAAATTCATACAACATATCCCTTCAAAACTCTTCACATCCATGACCTTGTGCCAATAATAAAAAATCAATTGCAGCTCTATTTTGCAAAGTAGCATGCCTAACGCTATCAACATCAGTTAACAGATCACTCAAAGCAATGGACACAGAAAAAGATCGCAAAATGTTAGGAGAGGTATAATTACACCAAGCAGTAGCATTTCTATATACAAGCAGTGTCGCATTAACATAAGGGGATGTCAGGATTTGCAATAGAAAGGTACAAGGTATCCTGGTGGGTCACATTTGCCAAGGTCATCCACACATTTTTCTTGGGTTGTGGGACCATCCATCCTTCAGCGGGCAGAATCACCAAGCACAGGGCGGACACAACGAGCAGGCACCCACCGAGGGCCATTACCTGTTGAAACACAAGCATATCCTCGCCCCCAAGTTAGTAAGTCACAGGGGTCTGACCACTGACCTGTCTGCAGATCTCGAACCTTGACTTTAACCCCAGGGGAAACCCCACTGGTGTTAGTCAAGGATCCGAAATGTCGTGCTATTGGAGGCTCCTGAGCATCATCAGAAATCTGTAAAAAATTTAAGACATATGTTACTTTGTTCAATCGTGCTTCTGGAGATTCTCCTGTCATTCCCCCTTTTTGTTTTTGCAAGAGTTGTTTCAGGACACCATGCATACACTCGACAATGGCCTGTCCAGTGGGAGAATGAGGGATGCCTGTCACATGAGTGACACCCCAGGACTGAAGGAATGAGGATACTTTTGCAGACACATAAGCTGGGCCATTGTCTGTCTTAACTTGCTGGGGGACACCTGCAATGGAAAATGCTCGTTGCCAATGGCGAATAGCATCCCGTGCAGTTTCTCCTGCGTGAGCAGTAGCAATAACAACCGAAGAAAAAGTATCAACAGAGACATGAACATATTTTAGTCGGCCAAATTCTGGCACGTGAGTAACATCTGTTTGCCATATTTGGAGAGCTCGTAACCCTCTAGGGTTGGTCCCATAAAAGTGAGGGACATGTTGGCCTTGGCAATCAGGACACGCAGCAACGATGGCGCGGGCCTCGGAGTTTGACAAGTGAAATTGCCGCTTCAGGGCTCGATACCCCTGGTGAAAAAAAGAATGAGACAACACAGCCTGCTGTTTAACATCCGGGGTAGGCCCCATGGCCACACTGGAAACTAAAGCGTCTGCTCATGCATTCCCCTCTGTCAAAA